>NC_088853.1:784363-1084363 GCF_963853765.1 Magallana gigas | reverse complement strand
GACGGTTTTGCAGATCATGTGACGTGTGTCAGCGGACTATTCCAAAAGGAAAAGTACCTGCAGTACCGTTAGGACAAATGCCGCTAATTACAGAAGCGTTTCAACGAGTAGCAGTTGATCTTATAGGCCCTCTGCAACCAGTTACCGACAAAGGGAATCGTTACATTCTGACGCTTGTCGATTACGCAACCCGTTATCCCGAGGCTATTCCACTTCCTGGAATTGAGACAGAGCGAGTAGCGGAGGCACTGGTAGACATCTTTAGTAGATTAGGAGTTCCGATCGAGATGCTAACAGATCAAGGATCGCAATTCACATCGGACGTAATGAAAGAAGTGAGCCGTCTGTTGTCATTTAAACGGATTACTACTACTCCGTATCACCCCATGTGTAATGGACTCGTCGAGAAGTTCAATGGTACGTTGAAACAGATGCTAAAGAGGATGTGTGCTGAGCGACCAAGAGACTGGGATAAGTACATCAACCCATTACTCTTTGCATACCGTGAAGTACCACAGGAGAGCCTTGGTTTTTCGCCGTTTGATCTTCTCTATGGACGTACTGTTCGTGGTCCGATGACAATTCTTAAAGAACTTTGGACAAAGGAAATTCCTGACGAGGACGTTAAGACAACGTATCAATACGTACTTGACTTACGCACACGATTGGAAGAAACATGTGACATAGCTCGCCAAAACTTGGAGAAAGCTTCAAAACGTCAGCGCAAGTACTACAACAGGAAAACGCAAGGTCGTCAGATGAAAGAGGGAGACACAGTACTGGTTCTTCTACCGACAAAGTCAAACAAACTCCTCATGCAATGGAAGGGACCTTATAGTGTAATACAGAAGATAGGACATATGGACTACAAGATCGATATGGGAGGCAAGCTGAAAACTTTCCACGCAAATCTTCTTAAGAAGTATGTTGAACGAGATACATTGAACTGTGGTGTTTTGTCAACATGTGCAATTTCACTCATAGACTTTAGTGACCTAGATGATGATGAACAACAGGACTCTATTCTTATGCCACCTGTTACTCAAACCGAAACAGCAAAGGACATAAAGTTTGCAGACAGACTAACACCAGATCAGTTGGAAACTGCTAAATCACTGTGTGATTCGTTCTCAGATGTATTTACGGATATACCTGGAATGACGAACTTAGTGGAGCATAAGATTGTTGTGACATCGTCTGAACCTGTGCGTGTGAAACCATATCCAATTCCGTTCAGTACAGAGAAAACAATTACAGAAGAAGTTCAGAAAATGCTACAGTTGAATGTGATTGAGCCATCATCTTCCCCTTATTCAGCTCCAGTTGTCATAGCTCGGAAGAAAGATGGAACGAATCGATTTTGCATTGATTATAGACGACTGAACTGTGCTACGGTATTTGATGCAGAACCAATGCCCAGTCCAGAAAGCATATTTTCCAAAATGACCGGAAAGAAGTTTGTGTCAAAGATAGACTTAAGCAAAGGATACTGGCAAGTACCGATGGCTGACGAGAGTAAGCCGCTTACAGCCTTTTCCACACCATCCGGATTGTACCAATTCAGGACAATGCCGTTTGGTCTTGTAAACGCGCCGGCAACATTTAGTCGTATGATGAGAAAACTACTTCAAGGTATGAACGGCGTAGAAAACTTTATCGATGATGTCATTGTTTTTACAGATACCTTTGAAGAACATCTACACATACTGAAGACTGTGTTCGAACGACTCAGAGATGCGGGACTTGCGGCCAGACCGACAAAATGTTTCATCGGATTTGACAAGATTGACTGTTTGGGACATATGGTGGGCAACAAGTGTCTAGAACCAGAACAGGACAAGATTGATGCAGTCAGAAATGCGCCAATACCACAAACCAAGAAACAGGTTCGTGCCTTCCTAGGCTTAGCAGGATTCTACAGAAAGTTTATTCCGAATTTCTCTGCGATAGCCATTCCACTTTCTGATCTTACGAAGAAGGGCCAACCAAATAAAGTTATTTGGACTGAAAGTCAGCAACGAGCTTTTGATACATTGAAACACATGTTATCAGAAAGGCCAATATTGAAGTTGCCAGAATTTAATGAAACCTTCATTTTACGCACGGACGCTGCAGATGATGGGATAGGTGCTGTACTGTTACAGATGGAGGATGACGAGAAACTACCCGTAGCGTACGCCAGTAGGAAACTTCAACCAAGAGAAAAGGCATACGCTGTTATCGAGAAGGAGTGTTTGGCGGTAGTGTGGGGAATACAGAAGTTCCACCAGTACCTTTATGGACGCGAGTTTCTACTTGAAACTGATCACCAACCCCTGACCTACCTTAACAAAGCAAAGACAGAGAACTCCAGACTGATGCGTTGGGCTTTGCAGCTTCAGCCATACCGCTTTAGGATCATTGCAATCAAAGGAAGCGACAATGTGGGTGCGGATTACCTGAGTCGTCAGTGAGATGTATCGTAGACAGTACAGGTATGTGTATAGGTTTTATTGTAAATACGTGAGAATTTTCAAAATTCAGTGATTGTTTATTTGAAATTGCAGGACAATTTTTTAAGGGGGGAGGTGTGTGACAATCACTGTTCATATCGAACACACCCGATTTTATTTTTCCCATAATTCTTTGCAACGTGCTTGGCCGACGCTAACAATAGGCGCTAAGTTATACCCGGCCGAGCTGTCCAGCAATAAAGACGTGCTTAGTGTGTGAAGGGGGTATCGTGTTAGAAGCCTGTGTGGCATGTTTTAGTTTCACAAGTTCAGCATTTGACGCGGACACGGATAGCTGACCGTGGTAAGTATTTATTTAGTTTGGTGTAGTTTATTTGTAAATTTTTGCCTTTTTATTATTATTACGCAGTCGTCCTATAAAGTCACCTTGACCATTGTTCACTGTAGAGTTACCTGTGTGTTCACTGATGTGTGACTTTAGCGAGAGTGTTTAAATGGAATTCGTCTTTTTCTATAGTACAGTTTTTGCTATTGCTGTATAAAGAAACGGTGATTTAAAGGGCTATTTTCTATGCGTTATTTTATTTTACAATTTATTGTCACTTTTTCCACTTAACTACTTGGGCGGAAGTGCGTCACCGGAAGTCTCAGACGCCATATTGTTTACTGTAAACAAATAACTTAGTTACCATATACTTACAATATTTTGAGATGTTGCCTTTAATATAATACTATTTATACATTATCATAGTTTGATACTATCAGTGAGATACTTATATGATGTATTATACAATATTGTTTTTATTATGGTGTTATGGTGTCACTTGTACACTTATTGTAGTGTCATATTGTTGATGTTGATGACGACGATGATGTTATGATGTCGATGACTACGATGATGATGATGGTCATGTCGATGATGATGGTGTAGATGATGTCGTTCATGGTGAAGTCGATGACGATGCGATGTTCATGTTGATGACGACGATGATGTTATGGTGATGATGACGACGACGATGATGATGGTCATGTCGATGAAGATGATGTAGATGATGTCGTTCATGGTGACGTCGGTGATGATGATGAAGTAGATGATTATGGTGATGACGATGATGTCTATTATGATTATGGTGTTGTAGGCGATGGTGTTGACGATAGTGTCGATGATTATGATGGCGATGGTGATGATGATGATTGTGGTGACGAAACTACTCTAGTTGTGGTTGTCCGTAGTGGGTCCAGGACTACAGCCCCGGAGATTCGGACACTCTTCTAATTTATTTTTGGTCATTTGTATAAACATCATATTTTTTCTTGTTGAGTGAAAGTTGTGTGAGTGTTTGTGTGGTTTAGTGTTTATATTTCTATCTTTTCTTTCTTTCTCTTATTTTTTTTGTTATTAAATTTTGTTAAATTTAAGATGTCTTGTTGTTGTTTGGAGTAGCCTCCGCTCATCCCGTTACAGGTGTCCTTGGTTACAAACTATATATATAACTTAAACCTGTCTGTCAATCTTGCAGTACACATACATAGATTTTATATATTCCACAACAACTTGATACGATGTCTTGGCTGAAACAACATTTATAACACTGTAGGCTTAATCAACAGCATACTGTATAAAGGGAAATATTCGCCTTCGTTTTATTTTTGCCCTTTTGCCCTCGCTGTCAACGTGCGAATTAAAGACTGGGCAAATATCAATGTTCCAATAATCTCTTTACCATGCAATCATGTTTGGGCAAATTTAAGATGGGGCGAAACCGTTTGCAAGTGCAGAAGGGCGAAAATAACACAGGGCGAAAATAACTCTGCATACAGTATTGTATCTTAGGGCTTACACTGAACACAATGCATGTTAACCATTACATGGGGAATTCCAGTGAATTATCCAATAGTATTTTGATGATAACACAGCTGGAATCCTAGCATGTATGGACTACATTAGGCATGCCCACATAGAAGTCAGAACTGCATTTTACAATAGATCTTGATACTTATAATCAAACATATTTATTTATTTGATGATTAAACATAAAACTTTGTATACGTAATATAGAAATTAAAAAATAGTTTGGAACAAAGGAACAAATGGCTTTATCAGTACTTCTAATTGATAACATAATCCAACTTTTATTCGCAACAACTTTATTTGCAATTTATTCCCAATAAACTTGTTGGCAACGACTAATTTTCGCGACCAAGCCTTATTAAGACTGGTGTTGTTATAACAATCGTATGACAAGGATTGGGTTTGCGCCAGGAAATATTCATGACAATGAGGCTCTTGCAAACCTCGCCAAATTTCTCGCATGCAAATAAAAGTTGGTTTACAGCGATCATTCCACAAGAGTGAGATGTTTTAAGACCAAGTCAAAGAGTTCCTTTGTAAAATGCAGCCCAGAACTTTCTTACACTAAAGTCCAACTTTTTTCTTAATTTTTTCAAGACAAAGAAAGTCAGAGTGGCTGTCTGAGGTCATTCATGATGCATGAAGTCACATGTGTCAAGTTTGCTTTAAATCAAATAGGGTCAAAAGGTCATACATAATCACAGGTAAAAAATAAAGTCAAAGATACAATGATGTAAGGTCAGAGAGAGGCGAGGTCAGAGTTACATAGGATCAAATGTGTTGAGTATGGTGTAAATCACCTAAGGTCATAAGGTCATTCTGACATCTCTGGTCAAGGTCACACAGATGTAAGGTCAGAGAGAGGAGACAGGAGTTAATGGAATCTACCCGGACTGTTAGTCACGTGATTGTCTGGAGCCTATTTTGGGGGAATTGGACTGTAAACACAAACTGCTGCATTAACAGGAAAACTTTTAAATCAAAATTACAAGGCAGTTTTGAACAACAAATCAAAATAAAAGCCCTTTATAGGACAATTTCTAACAGCCAATCAAAATAATTTGACAACTACCAGTAGCCAAAATAAAAAAGATTTTTTTCATTGTATAAAACTTAAACAATTTTTAATGGAGGCTAAATTTTATCTAACTTTTTGTGTTTGCTCCGAGAGAAAAGAAACCAGCACAACATGTTTGATAAAGAACTTTATCCACACATCACATATCATGGTAGGTCATAAACTCTCTAACCTAATATCTCAGGTGTTAATTTCACTGTTAATGCAGCATTTTTATTCCTATCCTACAATGAAAGCATTCCTCTTTTGTTTTCAGCGATTGCCATGGTTACCTTTCACGATATGGGACCATCTTATCTCTTTGGACGCTAGTTTGAAAAAAACAAAGTGTCATCAAATTATGGAGGGACAAGTTTGACAAGGAGGTAGGAGTGACCTTCCCCCCAAACACAAGACTGAGGGGTAAACAATGCAGCACGTTTCTCATGCACACGAGACAATACAGGTAAAATACAGGTAAATACAGGTAAAATACAGGTAAATACAGGTAACAAAGAGTAACAGTTGTTCAATCCAATACATGTCTATCCAATTATCAGATCTCTGTGCCCAAATGCAACACTGCTATTCTTCTGAATATATGTTTCTCTCTTTCCCAATACTCCATATAAGTGTATAGATATTGTAATGGTGTGTAATGGTTATTTTCATTCCCATGTTATTTTTGCCCAATTAACCAACCCCTTGAGTTAGTAAATTTAAGATGGACCACATCCATTAAATACACTAAATTTCTCTGTGTTAATTTTTCATGTTTCAAAAGAGGAAAAAATGTTTTCTCAAGCCATTGGGCAAAAATAACTTTGGTGTTGAAATTCACCAGAGGCGTGTTCAGCAGAGAGAGCGCCCACGAGCGCTCGCCAAAATTTGTGTTGCGGGTATAGGGAATTTTGGCGAGCGCTCGCGAGCACCCGCTCTGTTGAACAGGCCTCTGGTGTACAGTCAGATCACAAAAGAAAGTGAGTGTTAACAGACTTCATCTGTGTCCGTATCATTTCACCTTTATATCTCTAACCAAACTACAACAGTGTCTATTTACAGAATATATCTCTAGAGTATAAGCCTTGTCTCAAATATGCAGGCAGTGACATTTCTCCTTAACATGAAATACATTCACAGTAATTCAGTCATCCGGGTCAGTTACAGACCCTAACAGCCATTCTGATTGGTTGCTTCCAAATAGTGCTGTCTTTGTATAAAAATTAAAGTTTCTTTGTTCTGATACAAAAGACATCTGGACAAAATACACCAAAATAAAAGGGAAGCCAAAAAAAATCAAAACATGACACTGTAAGCTCAATACCTCCTTCTGCGGGTTGGCCCACTAAAAATAAACGAAGTCAGATATATATCTACACAGTACCATGCCCATAATCACAAGCCCAGTATGGGCATTATAAGAAATCACAAGCCCACTTTGGGCGTTATCATTAATCACAAGCCCAGTATGGGCATTATCAGTAATCACAAGCCCACTTTGGGGATCGTCCATGAATACTATTACTGACCCACACATTTTCTAACCCAGACATTAAATGACTCCATCTTTGGCTCCTATTCTTTGCTTTGTTCCCAAAATGATTACTTCCTATAAATTTAACTTCTTAAATATAACTTCCCAATAAATTGTTGCTCTTGAATTTTACTTTGCATTGAAATTAAACTCCAACAAATTTCACATCTTCTTACTTCCATAAACATTAACTACTGTAATTTTACTTCCTATGAATTTAATGCAATTTTTTTTCTGCTTTGCATTTATATCTACATTATGCAATATCTTGAGTTTTAAAAATGCTGCAAATTGTCATATCTGTAATCTTTCAAAAAAAATTGTTATCTGTTTTAAAATTGTGAAAAAATAATTATACATTCTTAAAACCTTTTCCTCTCATGCATATCATAATTCATATTTACATGTATCAAAACAATCACCAATAGTTTTTACTTTAAAAAAAGTTCAATAAAAAATATATATCTACAAAAACTGACAAATAATAAAATTTGAATGCTATGCATATATGAGATAAATACGGTACAACAGAGCAGAATATCATGAAGTTGATGCGTCCGCTGTTGTTATGGTAACAGTGACACAGGGCTATAGTTATTACATGTAAAATGGCTACACATCACACCCCTAATCATGTCACAGGAATTATCAGTCACATACCTTTAATGAGTTCAGAGCAGTGTACGATTTCCTGTACGGACACCGCGACTTGGTGCGCACGTGCTGCCAGTGTCTGCTTGGCCTCCTGGGAAGGTTTCTGGACCACCTGAAAAATGGCCGCGAAACAAGGTGGTAAGATAACAGAATCACAGGCCCCACATTTCTACAACAATCCCTCCCCACATATTAACAGCTTCAATAACAACAATCCTTCCCCACATATCAACAGCTTCAATAAACTTGGTGTTTTGAATATTCTATTACTGACTCTATGCACACTGTGTGCTAACTGTGCACATTGTGCTGATTTTTTACACTGTGCTAACTGTCCACATTGTGCTGAGTCTGTGCACACTGTGCTCTGTACACTTACCGTGCTGACTTGCTCCAGTAGATCTTTGTAGACAACAGCACAGTTCTTGCCGGCTGCTATCGTCTTCTGTCGGACTTCTGTTGTCTCTGCAGTGCTGGCTGTGCCCTGTCAACACACAGGAACACCAATATTCTTAACATTTCTTGGAAATTCAGTTTCAAGGAAATGTAAATTTGTGGACAATGATCTTATATGTTTTACATTGTACTCGAATCTCTAGCAGAATATAACATACCCTGCATGTTGCCAGTAAATCAAAGATGGCCTTGCGTCCCATGTTGGCACAGATGATGACGTCCTCTTGGCGACCCGAGTTCCCAGCAGCCACTGCTTTGGCGGTCGCCGTGGTGATAGCTTTGGTCAGTCGGATCAGATCTTCTGCCGTTGCTTTCTTCTCTGGCAAGGTTCCAGCCTCGTACGACTATGAAAGAAAACATCAAACAGTACAGTGTCTGTTGATGAAGGAGAAAAAACATAAATTGGGAAATAAACCATTGGACTTTAGTCGGATTAGTACCCCTGTATTACCTTAACCTGTGGTAGACTCCAGGGCCTGAGTTACCTGTATTTGTACCTGTAGTTACCTGTGTATATTCAGTGTATTACCTTAACCTCCTGTCCTATAGTCTCTATGGTAGACTCCAGGGCCCGAGTTACCTGTATTTGTACCTTTAGTTACCTGTGTATATCCAGTGTATTACCTTAACCTCCTGTCCTATGGCTTCTATGGTAGACTCCAGGGCCCGAGTTCCCCGCGCGGCTTCATCCTCCACGGTCTTCACCGTCTTCAGTAACGATGTCACGTTGGTCACCATCACCTGGAGGGGAGATTGATATTTACAGTTTACTTCATCTGTTGTTTTACACATACTGTCATTTTCATTGATAAGTGACTGTTTTCATTAACAACTGTCTTATCATACATCCTGATTTTTGCTAATTTTCTTTTTTTTCATCTTTTTAAACTACAAAAACAAATTTCTGATAAGGCAGGTCAGACAAAACTTTTTAAAACAATATTTACTTACCTAATAATGATTTTTTTTCAATTGTTTGAATACATTTATGACTTGGTAATACTGTTTTTATTTAATGACTATTAAGGTCAGACGACACGTTCCTCGAGAATCTTTTTTGTATCTCCTCGTAATAAAGAAATCCAATAAAAAAACATTAATTTTATAATTACTTTAAAAATGATCAAAATTTACTTGAACTTGGTTATATGTGTACATGGTCGAGTGGTTAGAACCGTGGCCACTCACTGCCAGAAGCGTATAGGTTCTAGAGGTCGTGAGTTCAAATCCCCGCCCCGACGGAGATAAACTTATAATTCAGTGAATTTTGCTGTGCTGTAGATGTATTTATTTTTAAATCAGCAATTCAAGTGTATTTTCAAGAAGATTATATAGGACATTGCATATTCTAGTATTTTGCAGAAATGCCTGGTAAGGTACCCTAATTTTTTGCAAGAAAGCTTGTCAAAGTAGTAGTAAACCATAAACAAATTCCTGGAAAAAGTTATCTAAAATTGAGGAACGTGTCGTCTGACCTTAACACAAACTTCTACAATATTATTTATCTCTGAATGTCATAACCATCCTTCACCTCGATCAAAATCAAACACGTTTCTATGAACAATTATTTTTAATTAACACAGACATGTTATACAGAGTCAAGCAAGATATGTAAATAATAACAAGATATACAAGGCTTCCCTATCTAACACAGATCATAATACATTAATGGTCACAACATGGAGACATCCTTATTCAGCCCTACCTATGACATCAATTACACTATCAAATTATATAAAATATTCATTGAGACTTGAGTTTTTCTTACTTCAGACTTATTAAAAGGAAAAGCATTTGAATTTTTCATGCAAGAGTTGTCTTTCTTATCAAATAGGTCAATGTACCTTAAAGCTTAGCCTAACACAATGAAACAAGATTTTCTTGTCTGAACAATGCATTGTCTTTCTTATCAAATAGGTCATTGTACCTTAAAGATTAGCCTAACACAATGAAACAAGGTTTGTTTGTCTGAACAATGCTTGGTTTGAGATGAAAGCACAAGCTTGTATGAACAGGGAGACACAATGCAGGTGTCTGGAGATCTCTGCATGTCCCAGTCTCATGCTGTCAACAGAAGCTTGCAGGGAGGTTTAATACTACAGGCCTCAAACTCCAACATCCTGCCTCTCAGCTAAACTTAAGGTGGCCAAATGGTCAGATGTACTGTCAAGTTATTTTATAGCCAAATTTTTAGATATATAAATTCATGCTTATTTTTATATTTTTTCTCCAAATCCCTTTTTTATGTTAAATATAGAGGTCTTCTCTTCCTGAGGTTTGAAATGGTACAAAAATTACAAAATAGCCACCATTTTATAACATTACAAAATAGCCACAATTTTATAACATTACCAAAAGGTTTATCTTTTCGAGTGGATCAAGCCGATGGTCAAGTTCCCTGAGTCTGAGAGGCAAAATGATTTGGTAGTCCCCGCAGCTCATATAATTATTTGTATTGAATTCAAATTCTTGAGTTAAAATACTTAGCAGCTTACTGTTTCCACTGACAAATCATGATATGTATAGGAGCCCTGTGCTGGCTATAACCACCACAGGGAGTGATATGAGCTGGAACAACATTGTTACTGCAAAACAAACATGTTACACCGAACTGTGCTCATTTCTTCCTATCAAGAAAGCATTGCAAAACTAATACTTGACAATAGCTTTACTGCTTTTTCCATTCCAAAAAAATCTTATACTTTAAACTACCAGGTAAATTTACAATGTCCAGTCAGTTAAAAGGTAGTGTGTCAACAATAATTTGTAGTCATATGCTGATTGAGTGTACAGTGCAAGTAGGTAAAAGAAAAATTGGAGGAAAGGGGTGAACATGTTTTAGCAATAATTAATGCCCATGCAGAAATTGTCTGTAACTTGCAGGAAGAAATGAACACAGTTGTCACTAGTAGCCTGGTCAATGGTTCAGTGTGAAACAGGGGGATGGTTTCTATGGAAACACCAATTCAAATGCAATCTGTTGTTTCTTAAATCTCAAACCTCTACAGGATTTCAAAAATTCAATTTATAATGATAGAAGCTCTCACAAAAAGTCATTACTCACAACATTCAATATTTTTCTTTTTTTTTTAAATTGTTTCATTAACAGCTCTTGTTTTTGTAAATTGTCAACAACACTAGAACAGAGAAATATCATCCAATCAGATGGCTCGAAATTTTAACTGCACTCAGTACATGCTGGAAACATAGATAGTATACCCGTCCGGCAAACCCTCGATCAGGGAGTCTGTCTTCTGTAAAATCACACGACTCCACAAATCAGACAACAGTTAACTTAACAATTCTATCTATCAACGCCTAGGCGGCCTTTGTCAAATTATATTGTATATATTTCTTCCAATTAAGACAAAAAAAAATATTTATGCTCAGAAAACTTTTCAATTTTTAAACCTTTTTAAAATTGACTTAAAAAAAACTTTATCTACACATTGAATACTGAAAAGTCACTGCTAAAAAAAGTTAAACTGTGCCTGGAATTGTTTGAAATAATGATTAGCAGAAAAGGTTTATAATTATAGACCTGGGCTACTCCAATAATTGATTGCCAGAAGAGGTTTTTCCATAGAAGAAGAGAGTGCATTACATCACTACACCACAACACTACCATCTCATCAAGGTTAAAGTTCTAACACAAGGTCAACGCTCAGTCCTTATGTTACAGTAATTCACTAATCAAAATTTTGAGCATTTATATAAAAATTATAAGCATGTTTTCAAAAATCTCAAATTTTGAGTTTAAATAAAAAATAATAAACATAAAAAACTTCGGTCAAGGTTAAATGAAAACAAGAAATAATGTTGAATTTTGACTGACCTTGGCAGACTCTTTGAGGGTCATCATTGCCGGATCGGAGACGTTTTTGCCGGAGGCGTTCTTGGTGGCGCTGATCAGATCGGAGAGTGCGGAAGCCACATCCTTCACCGCGTTAATTATCATCACCTGAAAACAAGCTTACTCAGTTATTTCCCTCTTGAAATGTTGCAATTAACAAAATTTGATCACTCTGGCAAATTAATTGATTAAACAACTTCATCGTTACAATGTCAAGTTATAAGCCACGTACCTGAGCCTCAGGTTGGTTAGATCCGAGTGAGGCTGCACCAAGTTTGACGACATCTGCGAGTTTGGTGATGGTTTTGACGGCCTGTTGAGCGGCCCCGGCGAGCGTTTCCTGATCGGATGCGGCGCCCTGTACCAACTTCTTGGTCTCCTCTACCAAAGCCTTCGCCGTTTTCAGGATGTCCTCTCTATAAGTGGTTACAAAAATAAATATCGTGGAATCATTAAACTTTGTGGGGACAATTTCCATGCATTACTTTCATGAGTTATTTCATACCTACAAAAGGAAGTATGACTCTATCACCCTTATTCATTAGTGGATGAGAGGTACCCACAAACTCCACGAAAATTGATCTACCTCAAAATCTGATGATTCTACAGTATGAGACTACTGTTGGAGTGGATCAGTCGGTGGGGGTATTGAGGACTATTTGTCAGTGGGTGGGGGTATTGAGGACTATTTGTCAGTGGGTGGGGGTATTGAGGACTATTTGTCCCATTTACCTGTGGCTGGCGAAACTGTCATCTCCCTCAGTACACAGAGTTCCGGCGGTGGCAAACATAATGGTGGTGTCCAGATCAGCAATGATTCCGCTCACCGCGCTTGCCGCATTGATACAGGCCTGGGTACCGCGAGACCCGGACTGTAATGCTGCTAGAACAAAGGCCACCTTCTCACTGACGCTGCGGGCATGGTCCTGGAGGTCGCGTCTCGCGTATGTGTCGTGTGGGTCGCCCTGGACTTTGCCGGCGTCCTGTACCAGCTCCACACAGCTCTTACCCAGGTCTTGGATCGTCGTACGGATGCGATTCGCAATCTACAGATAGACCAACAAAATATATAACAATGAAATCAATGGAAATCTACAGACCCAACATAATGGATTTCTCAGAGATCTGTTAAATATTATGGTAGCAATCACATTGATTATAAAGCCAGCATCTTTGGTTTCAAGGGAATTTCCCATTAAAAATTCAATATTCAGTTAGACAGGAAAAATGTTTGAAACAAAATAAAACCAAATAAACACTTTTTCATGCAGATAACCATATTCTTGACTTAACAGTACACAGAGCACACAATATCCATCCAATTTTGTTTACAAAACATTTTTAGAATAACAGATAAACCAATAAACTAGGAATCACTAGACATTGTAACAGGCTCGTGACTCCACTTACATCCTGACTGTTGGAGGTTGCGGCGGCATTTGCTGAGTTACTGGCCAGCACATCGTAGTCTCGTGTCAGCTGATTGGCCAGTCGCCCGAGGTCGCCCGGGTTCACCCCCGCCTTGCCCACCATCTCCTGCGTCGTCATGGCGATCTTCTTGGCCAGACTGACCATGTTGGACTGGTACTCCACGAAGGACATCCCCTCCCTCACCATTACCTGCTCGTCCGTCTGTAACCATAGAAACAAAGGGGGGTCAATATTGTAAACACAGACTCCTTTATTTGATAGACCTTATTATGTTACACCGATATGTATCCAAAATGTTCATAATGGCATAAGTTTGTTAAAATTTCATGATTTTAAAAAATTAAAGTCGATCAAATTCTTCCTCCAGTGCCACTATCAACACAATATTGAGGACTTAAAACAGAGCAAATTTTGGAGGAAAGAAGGTCCTTTATGTAAAAAATTGTACCTACCTTAGTGATTGATTTGGTGAGTTTCTCTATCATACTGTTGACTACGCCGGCCTGTGAGGCGGCCTCCTCCAGAGACTGTAACAGGTCTTGTACGACGTCCATTGTGTTGTCTGCTGCTGTGTCAATGTTATCATGGGTGTGCTTAGGGGCCTACAACATAAAACAAGATATTGTAGTCTACAGAAGATCCGTGCACACACTTGTCTATTGTAAGGATTTGCTATGAAGTCCAGACTTAAACATGCCTCCTCTTTTTATCTTACGATACTCTAACCTCCCTATCTTATCTTTGGGTTGCCTCCCCCTCCTATCTTAAGGTACACTCTCCTTCTATAAGGTACACACTCCCCCTTTTTTCTTTAAGCTCATTCCTCTTCTCTCTTACTGTACACCTACCTAGGGTTGCCTACCCCTTCTATCTTTGGTTCACTACCCCTTCTTCCTTAAGGTACACTCCCCCTTCTACCTTAAGGTACACTTCCCCTTCTATCTTTAGGTACACCTACCTTAGGGTTGCCTCCCCCTTCCTTACAGGAGTACATGAACTGAAGTGCCGACTCGGCCACGGTCTTAGTCAGGTCCAGGATGTGGGTCTGTTGTTTGGAGTTCTGGATCAGCGAGGCGGCGCCTACAGCACCGTCCGAGAGTGGGCCGAAGTAGCTGGCCATCATTGTCACCTGTAGATACAGGAGGTGTCAAAAGTTATTACCTACCTATGTGTACATTGTGCTAACAAAAGGCATGTAAAAAATGACCATTATTATTTTGGATTATCATTCAAATTTCACAGAGAAGAAAATGACCCAGATCTCACATAATAAGTATTAAATATCACAACCGATGCTCTGTATACTGACCCTGTGACCCAGATTCTCCGGCTCTGCTTTAGCTGAGTCCTTGACCTTGGAACAAAGGTCATGGATTTCTCTTGCACTCCCAATCATCTGTTCTTGGAATCCCTATAATACCATTCAACAGTAATAATTAATGATTATTTATGAATATTGAAAATTGAGCATATTTTGATTACTTTAAAATCTTAATAAAGGGGGGGGGGGGGGGGTGAACTATCAAATAAATCTGTTAAACTGTTGAAACAAGGGAGGGGGTGATACCTTAAAAATCTAGACATGAAAGGGAAAATTTGAAAACTTAAATATCTAGATATTGGGAATGAGGGGTTGATAATTTACAAATCTGGACACATGGAGACATATTGGTGGATGGGGAAAAGGTGGTTTTGGGTGGAATAAGTACTGACCCTGAGGGATTTCTCGGTCCGTTGCTGTAGACTCTGACTGATGGCAGCCAGTGAGGCCTGGTCCAGGTCGCGGATGGAGCGGTTCAGTTTGTCGATCGACTCGTCACACTCACGCTGACCCGGCGCACAGTCCCTGAAATATAAAGATGTATATAGTCAAACAGGTCCTGATGTTTTACAGGATATATGTTCAGTTCAAGATTTTTACATTCCTTGAAGTATACAGTCAAATACTATAATATGTGTCAAGAAATAACAGATGTAAAGTGGAATGGACCTCAAACAAATTAAAATCAAGCTTCAGAGAAATACAGCAAAATACTATAATATACATGTCCGAAAATTTAAAATCACTTTAAGGAATGAACCAGGCTATTGAAGAGCTAACACTTTTGTAAATCTAGAAATGCTGACCAACGTTAGGAGCTGGCATTATAATAAAGACTTGCACTATACACTTACTTGATGAAGGAAAGACTTACTACTGGTGGACAAACTTACTTGATGGATGACACGAGTCGTTTGATGGCCTCGGACACACTCTTGGAGTGGTTGGAGTACAGTTGGTAAGTGGGCGGGTCCTTCGGGTTGACAGCCAGCTGTTTGGCGGCCGTCACCATGTGACACGCTCCATCGATCATCGCCTTACCTGCTGACACAATGGGCTCTTGGGCCTTCCTTGCCTACATATATATACAGATAAGTCATCTGTGTGTCTTGTCCCAGAAAATTAGGAATAACTGCATAAAACTTCCTTGAATTATGAAACCCCACCATGAACATATTCAAGTACATTTCTAATATGGGGTTTTACAGGACAACAGAATCCTGTTAGTTGGGTGCTTTAACTTGCTAACTGTCTGCTTTATGTAGCTAGCTTAGTAGCTATCTGCTATATATCACTAGCTGTCTTACTACCTGTATTTATCGATAGCTTTTCATTTACTGTAATTACCTCAGGGCTGATCTTGGCTGGCAAACTCGGGAGAGGAGGCAAATGTGGTGAGTTCATCCACTGCATCTGTCAGTGGTTTGGCGGCCTCCGCACATCGCTGGCGGTTCTCCTCGGTGAAATCCTGGTCCAGCGCCTGAATAATGATGTATGTAATATCATTTAAATCTTTGGGAGACTTAAGGTACAAAACCCATAAGAAATTTCATACAATCTAACCAAACACAAATTATCACAAATAGAAATGTACACTTAAGATCTTGACATTTGACCTTGACACTCACCTTGATGGCCTTGACCAGGTTGGCTGTGCTGTTGGCAACGTCCTTGGCACTCTGTACAAAGTGTCGCTTAGCGACAGGATTGGAGGTCTTGCTGGAGGCCAGGCGACAGGCGTTACACAGGGCTGACGTGTGCTTAGCAACCACTGTTGCTGCTGACAACACCTACAAGGGGAGAAAACTCTAAATCATCTCTAAACAAAACACATCCTGGTGACAAGGTTAGAAATAATTACAAGTTAATCAAAGCAAAGTCATTACAAGTTCACTCTGTGTATGATGTAAAATTGTTAGTTAAATATTAATTCTTAATACAAAACTGATTTTAGATCTTGGCAAAGGTATGAAATTAAAGTAGATAATCTCCTCCATTCATCAAAGTATTTTTTCACGTAGCACACAAGATGATGCTTGTATATATATGATACATAGCCTGATACCTCACAAACTTTTAACATAGAGATATACACACATATATCTGTTTTTCCTGGTATACTGTAGAACAAGTTAACTCTGATATTTCTTGAAACATGATACAATTCTGTTAACTCTGATACGCTTTCTCCAGCAATACATGTTAGTAAAGTAAATAGCAACCCCCACTTAGCGCTGTTCGCGATTCTATGATATATATGATATATGATACACAGTAACATGTAAGATACAGGTGATACGGAGTGAATTTCAATCTTCTCAACGATACACAGTGTGAACTATTGAACAATCTTGTCTAAACTTCTATCATGATACGTGAGGACGTTTTAATTATATCGTCTGTGATGTATCTAGATTCTGTGTGACGTCATACCACTATATTGAGCCCTGTATCTATTAATATCATATATACATTACAAATTCTTAACAGCCTACAACTAGAGAGTCTATAATTGTAATTACAATCCAATAACACTCAATGAATGCTTTAACATGGTGGTCAGAGACCATGAACAGAGACTTTTGAATTGTTGCTCTACACTATATAACAGAGACCATGAACAGAGACTATAGAATTGTTGCTCTAAACTACATAACAGAGACCATGAACAGAGACTATTGAATTGTTGCTCTACACTATATAACAGAGACCACGAACAGACACTATGAAATTGTTGCTCTACACTATATAACAGAGACCATGAACAGAGACTATTGAATTGTTGCTCTGCACTATATAACAGAGACCATGAACAGAGGCTACTGAATTGTTGCTCTACACTATATAACAGAGACCATGAACAGAGACTATTGA
Source organism: Magallana gigas (assembly GCF_963853765.1). Classification (NCBI taxonomy): domain Eukaryota; kingdom Metazoa; phylum Mollusca; class Bivalvia; order Ostreida; family Ostreidae; genus Magallana; species Magallana gigas. The sequence continues at coordinate 1,066,878 of NC_088853.1, read as the reverse complement.
ATTGTTGCTCTACACTATATAACAGAGACCATGAACAGAGACTATTGAATTGTTGCTCTTCACTATATAACAGTGACCATGAACAGAGACTATTGAATTATATTGCTCTACACTACATAACAGAGACCATGAACAGACACTATGGAATTGTTGCTCTACACTATATAACAGAGACCATGAACAGAGACTATTGAATTGTTGCTCTACACTATATAACAGTGACCACGAACAGAGACTATTGAATTGTTGCTCTACACTATATAACAGAGACCATGAACAGAGACCATTGAATTGTTGCTCTACACTATATAACAGTGACCACGAACAGAGACTATTGAATTGTTGCTCTACACTATATAACAGTGACAATGAACGTAATAAACTTTGCTGCTCTATGGTTTCCATGGAAACAATAAGACAGATGTGGCGCCAGACTATCTACGTCCTTCAGAACACTACTGAGGTGTAGACTGAGGACTATATACACTAACATTTATCACTAGAAAAGAAATCCCTACTAACTAGTTAATATGGTCAATATCCCCGAGTCCTGGCAAGTCTAACCTTTTGAGGTTGAGACAACTGCCAGCTACAAAGAAAATCTAATTCAGTCTGTATAAAAGTAAAATAGAAATTGCCTGCAGTTGAGACACGTTTAACCTACTGATGTACCCTAATTGCAGAGGTTGAGATAATCAAGTTCTAGCGAGTTCAATCTCGCCGAGTCTATACAATCACTACAGATATACAAAGTTCATATGATAGATACACAGTTCCTACGGTGATACACACAGTACCATGGTAACTGTTACTAGGCAACAGTATAACATTTTAATCGATCCCCTTGTCAAGATGTCTGATGAAAAATGTAACAGAAAATGATTTAATTTTCACAATGAAGCTCCTCTTTAACAACAAGAAATGTGTTACCATGGCTACCAGTCATACAGACGAACTCTCTACAGAGAAGCTTACACAACAGTATAATGATTCTACGTGTTATATGGACAGGAAGTTTACAGAATTCTGGGAAGTATACAATTACGTCGTGATATCTTACATCATGCAGAGACCGCCTCTGAAAAGCGTGTGATACAAAAGAGAAAAAATACATAAATATGCATGTACCTAATATAATGAATATTTAAATCTCTGTGTATGAAAGAAAATTACAACTCATGAATATGAATGAACCAAAGTATCTCTAAAGCTCAAACATAAAAGTGAGTAAGATTTTTCTAAGATCATAGAAAATTGTGTTCTTGTATGTTGAATATTTTTAATACAATGGTAATTTGAAATATAAATATGTTTAATTAAAGAGAATGAAGTTGATCATAAAAAATCTGACAACATGAATAATTATGGAGATATTTAAAGTTGTATACGAGTTGGAATGACCCAGACATTGTTACACACTGTACCTTCTTTCTATCAAACAATAGAAGCTGTTTAAACAAAAAATGTTGCAAATACAATATTAGCCATGTAATAAATTAATGCTACAACAAATCTTTCTTAACTTTCTTAAAAATATGCTTAATCAATAAAGCATGAAATAGAAGACTTAAAAGATTGACAAAATGTAACTAATCGTTAAGCACAAAAAAAACAACGACCTTGAGCCAAAATTTTTCATGACATTAACCCAAATTTTGTTTTGTCTTTAAACATGGAAGGCTGACAACACAACAATATGGCGGTAAATAGCTCTGTGTACGCAATTTAACCAAAAAAAATATTTTGAAAAAGATAATAAACATTCCACACACAGATCTACACGGTAACTAAGGGACACAATGCACAGGGTTACGTGACCCCAAGGTCATGACCCCAGGGGTGAAAGGTCACCTACCATTGACCTACAGCTTTCCGCCATGTAATACTAAACAAAGGACAAAAAGGAAATCAATTTACTTTGATTATTGAAATAAATCAAAATAACCAACAAATGAGGACAGAACAATGTGCTATGATTTGATTTCACCAATTCTAAAAGGGGGCTTTCCAATTGTATATTAATAAATCAATGCACATACAAATCAAATAGTTTCTTTGTTGTTATAAAGCAAATGATTTATTTACAGCAATAAATTCTGGATAGGAGGAGGAGGGTAAATTATGCTGTATGGATTCTGAGTGAGTTGGTCTTGATAGAAGTACACTGCTTTAAATCCTGTTATATATCATGGAGCATCATTGATCTGCTAGAAGCCAGGCTAAGTTAGCCACAGAATACAGAGTTATGGCTCTAAGGCAGTTAGTCTGTAATCAAACAGCTCCTATAGCAGGATATATAAGGAGATACTTCCTTGAGATATATGTAACTCAGGTTCTGCTACAAGCAGTCAGTTTGTCTAAAGACTTAATTCTTTTTGCAACAAATTATGTCTTATAACCTGATTTGTTAAGAATGAAATGAAATTATTTTTGAAAATTACCTCCCATTTCACTGAAAATTTAAATCTTAAACATTCACGTAAAAAAAGTTTGCTTATATTATGTCCTGAACTTCATGGTTATTAGGAATTATGAAATAAATTCTAATACAACATAAGCTCATTCAAAGAGGGGCAATAATGATGTTATCACCAGTCGGCTCAATAAGCTCATTCAAAGAGGGGCAATAATGATGTTATCACCAGTCGGCTCAATAAGCTCATTCAAAGAGGGGCAATACTGATGTTATCACCAGTCAGCTCAATAAGCTCATTCAAAGAGGGGCAATACTGATGTTATCACCAGTCGGCTCAATAAGCTCATTTAAAGAGGGGCAATAATGATGTTATCACCAGTCGGCTCAATAAGCTCATTTAAAGAGGGGCAATAATGATGTTATCACCAGTCGGCTCAATAAGCTCATCCAAAGAGGGACAATAATGATGTTATCACCAGTCGGCTCAATAAGCTCATTTAAAGAGGGACAATAATGATGTTATCACCAGTCAGCTCAATAAGCTCATTCAAAGAGGGGCAATACTGATGTTATCACCAGTCGGCTCAATAAGCTCATTCAAAGAGGGACAATAATGATGTTATCACCAGTCAGCTCAATAAGCTCATTCAAAGAGGGGCAATACTGATGTTATCACCAGTCGGCTCAATAAGCTCATTTAAAGAGGGGCAATAATGATGTTATCACCAGTCGGCTCAATAAGCTCATTTAAAGAGGGGCAATAATGATGTTATCACCAGTCGGCTCAATAAGCTCATCCAAAGAGGGACAATAATGATGTTATCACCAGTCGGCTCAATAAGCTCATTTAAAGAGGGACAATAATGATGTTATCACCAGTCAGCTCAATAAGCTCATTCAAAGAGGGGCAATACTGATGTTATCACCAGTCGGCTCAATAAGCTCATTCAAAGAGGGGCAATAATGATGTTATCACCAGTCGGCTCAATAAGCTCATTTAAAGAGGGGTAATAATGATGTTATCACCAGTTGGCTCAATAAGCTCATTCAGGGGGCAATATAGAGGTTTGAGAATTGATGCCATGTATTGCATTCTGACTGGTCCAACATTGGATCTGTATAAACTCCTACAGGGCTTTATTGACCAGGCTCTATACAGGTCCATTAGTAAGTCATTAGTCCTCCACTAATTAACCACTGATTAACGACGTACCTATTGCTGGGACCTGGCCGGGTTAACCAGGTTCTGACACGCCATCTGTATGGCCTGGTTAGCCCGGGCAAACTGGGACTGGTCCACCAGCCCGGGCCTTCCGGGCTCTGACGCTCCATCAGCGATGCCCACAAGGTAGGCTGCCTGTAATTTAAAGTAAAAACAAATGTCATTATTATTCATTCATCATACATATTAGGACGTTCTGGTGCTCCATCTCCTACACTCCATCAGCTATGTCACTCTTGACAGAATGTTGATGTAGAGTTTTGAGTCAGTTACTCTCTCTAGAATGTTTTGAGACAGTTCCTCTCTAACTCTTTTTCCTACTTAAAATTCTATGGTCTCAAAATAAGTTGTTTGTGCCATATTGGAAAAAATAGCAACTCATAGGAGTCAATCCCTGAATACAAAAACTTTTGAGATTGTCCCTTACCTGTGAGGCGGCCTCAGTGAGTCCACAAACAGATGTTGAGAAGTTCCCCACGGAGTCACAGAAGTTCTCCAGGTCACCCTTCTTGGCGTGGTTAGTGATCCCAGTCATAGAGTCTCCCAACAGCTGCAGGACAGAAAGAGGGGCCAGTTAGTTAATCCAGTAATTAACTAATTAACTGATCCAGATATTAACTAACCATTCAAAATATTATTAAATCTGAAGTGGTATGACAGGTATAATGTCAGTATAATTCATAATGAGTGATATACAGTTGGCTTAATGGTTCATCAAACACACTATAAATATATATATTCACTGGTCAACATTAAGGAGATAAATATCATCAATATAAAGCAAAATATTACATGCATGCAAAAATGTAATTCACATTTAAAGCCTCAAATTGACTGAATTTTTTCATATTGAAAACAATACCATTGTAACCAAGAAGAAGGGAGTTGTAAACATTTACATGGAGTGGGCACAGACATGCGGAGGGACCAAGCTCAGGGCCAGAGAATCTAGACTCGTTCACTTCTGATCTCAGTCTCACATTTACAAAAGTGGAGAAGTGAGATTTAGTTACAAAAGAAATATGAGAAAAAAGAGATTGAGACAAAAAGTGAGCTCGTCAAAGTTTTATGGCCACAGAGCCATCATCTGACAAATCATCGACTACCTCTATCTATTTGGAGGTCCGTGTTGCTCAGCTTTGAATTTGTATTTCGTTTTATGGATTTTTGAGATGGTTGACGGTTTGTTACTGTCATTTTTCAAACATTGACATTAAGGCCAATTCTCTGATTGACAGTTAGGCTTATTAGGGGACCATCATATAGTATTTGAGAAGACACTGTTGTAATGAGTTTTCAGGCTTGAACATGCAACAAACAACAAAACAACACACAACATAATGTTGACAGACAACAGACAGGGGGGGGGGGGTTAATGTTTACACACATACATGCTTTCTCTATATCGTGTTCTGGGACTGTACATTGGGGAAGAAATCTGTTCTGTTCATTTTTACATGCTTAGCAAATTGAAGTAAAATTATATTGTGATAATATTAGTATTCTGGTTATCACAAATGACAAGTAATACTATAAAATCAAATTTGTCATGAATTCACAAAGCCTTGGAACCTCAGATCCTTCAAGAATCAAGATTCTAAAGATATTTTGTTCTCTGTCTAAAATTAACCGACAACATATTTCATTTAATTTTCCAGAAAAGGAACAAACAATCTAGAACTTGTAAGATGGTAGCTACACTGTTAATTCTCTCTGTATATCACATGTATGCTGTCCAACTTAGCTAGTACTTATTACAGATAGAAGAGAGAAATATGCAATAAGTGTAATATACAGTTTTTCCAGGTACATTGGACAGTAACTAGCTTGGCTATTTTCTACCTATCTAATTAATGAATAAATACAAGATTATTTTTACCATTTTGACATTTGTACATGTATGCATATAGCACTAGCCATTTTATTTTTATCAAAACATAGCATAGAAGTCATTATCTCCTCAATTTTTTTTTGGAGGGGGGGGGTATTAATCAATTAATTGGTGGGGGTGGGGGGGAGGGGGTCATACATTTTCTCAACAACAAAGGCTGACATAAAAAAAAATGACAACAAACATGCAACTGATGATGGGAATTGACAGAGACAAAGTGGAAAATAAACCCCAGAAATAGTTCATAGAAAAACAAGTCTAAATCAAGATAACACTGAAAAAGCACCAGTTTCCCTCCCCCTTCACATGCCTGAACCCTGACCCTGAAAATAGATTGTGGGAACACAGAACAAGCTCAACATTGTCAATATAACGACCTTAAACTAATTACTGGCCCATAAACTGTGACATGCACATTGTCAATATGATGACCTTACACTAATTACTGGCCCATAAACTGTGACATGTACATTGTCAATATGATGACCTTACACTAATTACTGGCCCATAAACTGTGACATGTACATTTAAAATGACTGTTTTTTCATTACTCGAAGTTTCATTAAGTTCATTTGAGAAGGTTGGGTGTTTCATTTGAAATACAGGTGAAGTTCAGAGGTTAGGATAGTGTGTGATTATGTGTTCTGTGAGCAAATATAAAACGATGTGATCAACCCAAGATTTTTTGTGAGGGTGGGGGGTGGGGGTGAGGGTGGAGGTGGGGTGTTGAGCATGTCTGTTATAAGCTTTCTGGGTACAACAAAAATAGAAGAGATACAAGAAGGTGAGATTTACCCAGACTTGGCCCTGTGATAAAATCCTCACAAAATCAGCCAATCAGTCGATAGCATTCAAAACAGTATTATACAAACAGCCAATCAGTTTACAGCATTCAAAACAGTTAATTTACAATCAGCCAATCAGTCAATAGCATTCAAAAAAGTTTAGAAATGATTAGCCAATCAGATATTGGCATTCATAAATAATTCATAATATAGATGGCTGTAAATGTTAAAAGATTTAAATTAAAAAAACCAAATTAAATATTAATCTAGTAGGATTTGGGAAAATTCTAGTTAAACATTATTCAGCCATTAACAAAGATATGAATTTTTTCATTACAAAGGTTTGTAAGTAACATGAAGACGAATGAAAACAAACCTTAACTTCATTCTAAATACAAGACAAAGAGATTTTCACAGATTCATTCTCTACACAAAAAAGTCAAAAACTGATAAAGCATCACTTTCTACTCCGACAGTCAGCCATCATGCGACTTAGTTCTTGGATACATTCTGAGAGTTCACTCTCCGCGCCACAGACATTGTGATACAGGCGAGGAATGAGTTACCTACCTTAGATTTCTCCATGACGGAGTCCAGACATTCGAAATACGACAGGTCAGTCACTGGTTCATTGGCACTCTCCAGCATAGATTTCATCATCTACAACAACACAGCATCACAGCATTAAAAAAATACAGCATACTGAGCATAGAGAAGCATTGCATACCTGTTAACCTTTCTAAGCTGCTATGTGGGAGAATCTCCCCCTTACCAACTTGGCTAAGGGGGAGATTTTGCGTAAACAACGTTTTTTCACGTGAAATGCAAATATATATTAAAAATACTGTTAGATACCTTATTTTACCATTGTAATTAATGCATTTGCAATCATTTTAAATTTTATTATTTCTATGACTACCAGTGTGCAATTACAGCTTGTGTTGTTGTACAAGCTAGTTCAGAAAACTATTATTTTGTTTGAATGGTACAATACAAGAAGTCAATAGTGCCACTTTTTATATTAAGTCTTTCTATTGTTCAGTATTGAACCATCACTGCATGCTGACATCTAGGGTAAACACAGAAAATTTATTTTGCCTATTTTGAATTTTGAAACCCAGTTAAGAAAATACCAGAAAATAATATTCATTAAAATTATTTGTTGCCTTATATATAGGATAGATTTTTAATTCACAAAACAATTTTAACATGCATTTCTCCAGTATCATTTAAAAATGATCTCTGTTGTAATGTCTATAGCATCCCTGTAAATCATAGTACCGGTACTATAAACTTTAAAAACTCTTGTGAAATGCTTTTACACTTTTTTTTACACTTTATTGGTAGCTTGTATAAACACTCAGTGTTCCAAACTCACTTTGATTTTTACCGACCGTGCTGGCCACACAGAATTAGTCACGACTCACTGCACGTGGCTTGGGTGCTTTACCTGTGCACCTGTTAAGTGACACCACTGGCTGTTATTGTTTTCTTTGGTGTTACAGAGTAAAATCAAGATGTTTTAAGCTTTCACTTATTTTTTATAAGGCATATGCATAACTAAATACGTAACTGATTTAAGTCAAAACCGGAAGTAATCGTAAAAAGTAATCTGGGCTATAACATGTCATACTATGATCACGGTAGATAGTACTTGGATGGAATTTGATATATTCAAGCTGCACTGCACTGCAGCTTTTTTAGTTCAAAATCAGAGAAAACCCCGCAGTGGATGTTGAAATTTGCATGTAAAGATTCAGAATTGGGGGGGGGGGGGGATATGGGGAAGACAAATACGATTGCGGGAGAAACTTGTCTCCCGCGCGGGAGATAGGTTGGAAGCGGGAGATCTTAGATTTTTAGGACGTTTTGCGGGAGTCTTCCGCGCAATGCGGGAGGGTTAACAGGTATGCATTGTACAGCATAGATTCTTACACGGCTCAAATCTTTATAATAAAATACATATCTTTAACATTTTCATTTTCAGTTTGGAGGGAAAGGGCTTAAGAGGAAAGGAGTATAAATCTAAGGAATCCACTACAAATAATTATTTTGCTATGAGGATGAAGGAGTAATTCATCTGTAAAATCAGAAGGATGAAAAGATGGCTTTTAAGGATAAGTTATGTGATTTCTGAATCAGACTTACAACAGTGTCATAAAGCCATACTCTACAACTTCTTTCTCACTCTTATCGTAATAATATTCTGAGGGTGTTATCACACTCCTTCTGTCCTTGGTTATATAAACTACATACACATTGGAGGGTGTTACTGACCTGTATCTGTCTGAGGGCGTTATCACTCTCCTTCTGCCCTTGGTTATATAAACTACATACACATTGGAGGGTGTTACTGACCTGTATCTGTCTGAGGGCGTTATCACACTCCTTCTGCCCTTAGTTATATATAAACTACAAACACATTGGAGGGTGTTACTGACCTGTATCTGTCTGAGGGCGTTATCACACTCCTTCTGCCCTTGGTTATATAAACTACATACACATTGGAGGGTGTTACTGACCTGTATCTGTCTAAGGGCGTTATCACACTCCTTCTGCCCTTGGTTATATATACTACATACACATTGGAGGATGTTACTGACCTGTATCTGTCTAAGGGCGTTATTACACTCCTTCTGTCCTTGGTTATATAAACTACATACACATTGGAGGGTGTTACTGACCTGTATCTGTCTGAGGGCGTTATCACACTCCTTCTGTCCTTGGTTATATAAACTACATACACATTGGAGGGTGTTACTGACCTGTATCTGTCTAAGGGCGTTATCACACTCCTTCTGTCCTTGGTTATATATAAACTACATACACATTGGAGGGTGTTACTGACCTGTATCTGTCTAAGGGCGTTATCACACTCCTTCTGTCCTTGGTTATATATAAACTACATACACATTGGAGGGTGTTACTGACCTGTATTTGTCTGAGGGCGTTATCACACTCCTTCTGCCCTTGGTTATATATAAACTACATACACATTGGAGGGTGTTACTGACCTGTATCTGTCTGAGGGCGTTATCACTCTCCTTCTGCCCTTGGTTATATAAACTACATACACATTGGAGGGTGTTACTGACCTGTATCTGTCTGAGGGCGTTATCACACTCCTTCTGCCCTTGGTTATATATAAACTACAAACACATTGGAGGGTGTTACTGACCTGTATTTGTCTGAGAGCGTTATCACACTCCTTCTGCCCTTGGTTATATATAAACTACATACACATTGGAGGGTGTTACTGACCTGTATCTGTCTGAGGGCGTTATCACACTCCTTCTGCCCTTGGTTATATAAACTACATACACATTGGAGGGTGTTACTGACCTGTATCTGTCTGAGGGCGTTATCACACTCCTTCTGCCCTTGGTTATATATACTACATACACATTGGAGGATGTTACTGACCTGTATCTGTCTAAGGGCGTTATTACACTCCTTCTGTCCTTGGTTATATAAACTACATACACATTGGAGGGTGTTACTGACCTGTATCTGTCTGAGGGCGTTATCACACTCCTTCTGTCCTTGGTTATATAAACTACATACACATTGGAGGGTGTTACTGACCTGTATCTGTCTGAGGGTGTTATCACACTCCTTCTGTCCTTGGTTATATATACTACATACACATTGGAGGGTGTTACTGACCTGTATCTGTCTAAGGGCGTTATTACACTCCTTCTGTCCTTGGTTATATATACTACATACACATTGGAGGGTGTTACTGACCTGTATCTGTCTAAGGGCGTTATTACACTCCTTCTGCTCTTGGTTATATATACTACATACACATTGGAGGGTGTTACTGACCTGTATCTGTCTAAGGGCGTTATCACACTTCTTCTGTCCTTGGTTATATATAAACTACATACACATTGGAGGGTGTTACTGACCTGTATCTGTCTGAGGGCGTTATCACACTCCTTCTGTCCTTGGTTATATATAAACTACAAACACATTGGAGGGTGTTACTGACCTGAATCTGTCTGAGGGCGTTATCACACTCTTTCTGACCTTGGTTATATAAACTACATACACATTGGAGGGTGTTACTGACCTGTATCTGTCTAAGGGCGTTATCACACTCCTTCTGTCCTTGGTTATATATAAACTACATACACATTGGAGGGTGTTACTGACCTGTATCTGTCTGAGGGCGTTATCACACTCCTTCTGTCCTTGGTTATATATAAACTACATACACATTGGAGGGTGTTACTGACCTGTATCTGTCTGAGGGCGTTATCACACTCCTTCTGTCCTTGGTTATATATAAACTACATACACATTGGAGGGTGTTACTGACCTGTATCTGTCTGAGGGCGTTATCACACTCCTTCTGTCCTTGGTTATATATAAACTACATACACATTGGAGGGTGTTACTGACCTGTATTTGTCTGAGGGCGTTATCACACTCCTTCTGTCCCTGGTTATATATAAACTACATACACATTGGAGGGTGTTACTGACCTGTATCTGTCTGAGGGCGTTATCACTCTCCTTCTGTCCTTGGTTATATATAAACTACAACCACATTGGAGGGTGTTACTGACCTGTATTTGTCTGAGGGCGTTATCACACTCCTTCTGTCCTTGGTTATATATAAACTACAAACACATTGGAGGGTGTTACTGACCTGTATTTGTCTGAGGGCGTTATCACTCTCCTTCTGTCCTTGGTTATATAAACTACATACACATTGGAGGGTGTTACTGACCTGTATCTGTCTGAGGGCGTTATCACACTCCTTCTGTCCTTGGTTATATATAAACTACATACACATTGGAGGGTGTTACTGACCTGTATCTGTCTGAGGGCGTTATCACTCTCCTTCTGCCCTTGGTTATATAAACTACATACACATTGGAGGGTGTTACTGACCTGTATCTGTCTGAGGGCGTTATCACACTCCTTCTGCCCTTGGTTATATATAAACTACAAACACATTGGAGGGTGTTACTGACCTGTATCTGTCTGAGGGCGTTATCACTCTCCTTCTGCCCTTGGTTATATAAACTACATACACATTGGAGGGTGTTACTGACCTGTATCTGTCTGAGGGCGTTATCACACTCCTTCTGTCCTTGGTTATATATACTACATACATATTGGAGGGTGTAACTAACCTGTATCTGTCTAAGGGCGTTATTACACTCCTTCTGCCCTTGGTTATATATACTACATACACATTGGAGGGTGTTACTGACCTGTATCTGTCTGAGGGCGTTATCGCACTCCTTCTGTCCTTGGTTATATATATACTACATACATATTGGAGGGTGTTACTGACCTGTATCTGTCTGAGGGCGTTATCACACTCCTTCTGCCCTTGGTTATATAAACTACATACACATTGGAGGGTGTTACTGACCTGTATCTGTCTGAGGGCGTTATCACACTCCTTCTGCCCTTGGTTATATAAACTACATACACATTGGAGGGTGTTACTGACCTGTATCTGTCTGAGGGCGTTATCACACTCCTTCTGCCCTTGGTTATATATAAACTACATGCACATTGGAGGGTGTTACTGACCTGTATCTGTCTGAGGGCGTTATCACACTCCTTCTGCCCTGGAGCCGACACAGTACAGACGTTGATCAGCTGATTAATGCTCTCTGTCACCGCTCTATCAGACAAAATGTAGTAAAAGTTTAAAATATAAAACATTGAAATTGAAACAAAACCCCTAAAATCCTTACTCAATTTAATTATTTCATGCTTTACAAAACTACACATAATTATTGACTCCGGGGCTATAAACTTAACAAAAGTTAAAGATAAAACTCAAACACATTAAGGATTAGACTATGTAGAGTAACTAAATGTAATATTGGATTATATAAAGGTAATATTTGAGTGCCTACCTGGCGGCCTGCGAGAGCAGATTCTTGGTGTTGGGAGCGTTTGGATCAGCCGACACAGATTTGGCGGCCAGCAGCAGTTTACTTGAAACCATGGAGACGTTCTTCAGTCCGCCCGCAATCTGGTTCTGTGTGTCTCCATCCTTGGACAGACCTGGAAACCAACCAATCAAAATCAATCACAGGTACCTATGTGGCAGAATCATTATATATAATATATATATGATAAGTGTATTGTTATTATAATGTATTCTAGTAATATAATTATGATGTTTATTATATATTGCATAGTTAAGGTTATTATTTAAATAGATTTACTTACATCAGGTAGTGTTTGATATTACCTAGGCAATTAGTATGCAGTCAAGCATAGTGCTTGGCTGGTCAGTGAAACTGCCTGAGGTACATAATTAAGTATTGGCCAAATATTAGATATGTCTTTTAATCCTATTGGTGTTTTAGTTTTCTATTCTGTGTTTGGATTGGTTAGTAAGGTTTTCCCCCCAAAAGTTCTTAGATTTTGGTTATTCTTTGTCATGATCTTGATTTGGGCAGACATACAATATGTAGTATATCTTTGACAGACCTGACAAAAACCTCATACTGTTATAGACTGACATTTCTTCTTTATTGGTAAGTTAATATGTTTATTATTAATACTAACAATATATCTAATTTATTTATTAAAATGTTTATCCAGTAATTCTGCAATAGATAATTTCCTTATCACATATTTCTCCTGAATAAATGTAAAGTGAGAGTGAGGCATTTAAGATAAAAGTTACATGTAATTAGCAAACAATACCTTGTCTCACTAATATAATATTTTATATGTAAATATTGTTTTAATACAAAATCAAGGTGTTTATCATATCTAAATTTACAGATTCATGCATATGGCAATAATCAGATTTTGATAGACCCTTTCCCACAGAATGGTATGATTAATATATTTTATGTAATTGTCCTATATTGGGAGGCTTATATTTGTATATAATATATGCACGTAATATAAAGTTATCTCCCTTGTAATTGATTAAATTATTATACTGATATTGTATATCAGAATTCAAGTAGAGTAATATGTCTATTTTATGTTATTTTATGCCTGATAATGATATATGTTATACAATTGTTACAGGGTCTTCTAAACTCTTAATACATAAAGCCAAGTTTGAACCCTCAACAGTCTTGACTTATTTATGCTCATGCAAGGACTGTTACACCTACATTCTACAGTAATGTCACACCTTCAGCCTCGCGTCTGTTTTGATCAAACCTTAAACTTTTAGTATCTGATTTTGTTGGAATCTCGCTCTCACTGACCTGCCATGGTGAGTCCAGATTTGATGAACTCTGAGTAAGACGAGCTGTACTCGCGAGATGACTCGGCGAGTTGTTTAGGTGTGCCACGAGATGCGGTGACGATGTCACTGGCGGCCTGGTTGAGATTGACAGCGGCGTTGTTGATCTCGATCTGGATCTCCTGGAACGTGCGGTCTGTGCTCGGGTACTACAATGTACAGGAATGAAAAATTAAATCAATTCCTAATAATGATGCATAGATAAAGTAAATTTGTTTAAAAGATTACTTTTTATGAGATAAGGATTTCTATGCATATGTGAAGTAATTTAATTCTGAAAGAATGAGAACTATTTCTGTGAAAAAGGTGACTTTTTATGAGCCAAGTTAAAATTTGAGATGAAGTTTGTTTACTGTTGACATAAGGTTGCCTATTCGTCTATTTCTAAGATAGATGTAACTATCTCGGTGGATGCCATTTGACTCTTTATCCACTTATTCTGAGATCAAATCTGCTTCCAACTTAAATTTTGTCTATTTCTGAGATAGACTTTGTCTGCGGAACAGACAGATCTGCATACCTTGGTGGACGCCAGCTCCTGGCTCGAGTCTGTGATCTGTCTGATGGCGTTATCCACGTCTCTCTGTCCGGGAAGGGCGTTCACACAGTTGTTGAGCGCACTCGACACAGCCTTGGCCACCTGGTTAAGTCGAGCCTGGTTCTCAGGATTTTCTGGGTCGTTCATGGCTCGCTTCGTCTCCTCCAGTAGATGCGTCGACTTGTCGATGACGTCACGGGCGCTGTCGATCACTTGCCGTCTGACCTCGATGTCTTCCGAGGTTGAGGCGACACCGCGCGTGGCTTCTGTCAGCACGCGGAGAGCATTCGCGGTGTCCCTGGCTGCTACACCCACGTAATTCTCATTGCCCTAAAAAATCACCATATAGTGGAAATATATTATATAGATAAATATATAGATAAATAAAATCCAATTCCCTGAGAAATGACCATAGGGAAGAATGTGTGAAGAAAAGCCACAACAGAATGAAATCATGTCATATATATATATTATACTGTTCACTCCGTTTTTTCTCATATCACAAAAATTACAAAAATGGGAGTAAATACATTACTTTTTCATTTGCATCAGTCATCTTGTTTCAATTTTTGCGTATCATATTTTTTGTGATGTCTTATTTTTTTACAGCGATCATCTATTACCAGAATATATGAAATGTTCTATATATTCTACAAAATTTCTGTCTCCATTATACATTTATCTGTGTTTACCTGTGAGGCAGCCGTCAGTAGCTGAGCCATCGCCGATCCCACGTTCTTAGAGGTGGAGCCAAGTTTCATGGCCGACGCCTCCACCTGAAATACGTAACAGTATCATGTATCAACTCCATTCCACCATATTACAATAGAAAACCATGATACAATATCAAATCTCCCATTTATATAATAATCAAAAAATATCTGATACTTTACACCTGACTATATAATCACCATGACATTTTCCTCTTGGCCTTACCGTTTCACCGGGTAGTGGCACAAGGTTACCGCTGTCAGCGGCTCTGCGGTACTCCTCCAGCTCGCGGTCGAGTTCGGTCAGCTGATCAAGGGCAGCGTCAACCTCCAGTGAGATACACATCTCCTCTGCCTTCCCAGAGGCGGTTCTCAGCTCAGCGAGCGCGGTGGTCATCGTCTTCACTGCCTGGTTCATGTTCATGCTTGCGGCTTGATCTCCAACCGTTGGGGCTGCGGCGTTTGCGGCGGATACCAGCTGACTGGCAGGCTGTCAGAAGAAATGTGGCCAGTGAACCGAGATGTGAAACTAGTGTCTATTATAATAGCTATGCACATCATATTATTTTGATAAAATAAATAAAATAAGTTAAATATAGCACAGAAACCTTAGTATTAAGATATTTTCCTTTCTCCCCCAAACACTGCAGCAAGATTTTACAGATATTGTACTATCAATGTTTGATTTTTTTTCTTGCCAAATGGTCTCCCTTACAATTTGTACTTTATACCTGTATAAATTCCTTGCTGGCATTGATCAGTTGTAGCTGGGCTGTAGCGCTGTCCTGGTTTGTCTCAGATCCCCGGAATCCTTGGATCAACAGAGGCAGCTGTTCATTCATGATCTGTAGAAGGAGAACAACATGTGATAGTCTCAGCCAATAAAAAACAACAATACAAGGAGGACACACTATTATTTTCTTAGCCAATCAAATATGGTTTTACAAAAACTACAGTCCTAATCAGCCAATCATCGGCAGCATTTGGAAGACACAATACAATATTCTTAGACAATACCTTAATCCTCTGGAGAAACAGAAGGAATGCAGATACAATGCTTAGTCATAGAACACAACAAGAAGATTTGACCCCTTGACCTTTTGCCAATCAATTATAACCCAGCATTTGTCAGTGTTTCAACGTTCAGTGTGTCTTGTTAGTCATTTAACAACTTCAGGATTTAAACCAAGAACCTTTAGCTTACTGGCCAATCTACTATACCTCCCATAGCTAAGTGTTTCCACCATTATATAAATTGAATTGGGACTTCTTTTATTGATAAGAATTATGGAATGATGTCCCCATCACTGCTTACCTGACATTGTTGTGTCAGTTGATGTTCCGAGGTTTTGTTAGTGTTGGATTTGTTAGCGTTCTTTGAGGCGTTAATCAGCTGTGTGGTGGCTGAGGCGGTACGACGCGCGGCGTTCTACAAAACATAGATATAGTCTCTTAAAGCCCAACTACATATTAAAGTACGATTGTAAAATACTCGTTTTACAATCCAATTACATTTCAAAGCATGGTTGTAACCATAATACACCTAAATGACTCATGTAAAGTCTCATCACAAAACATGATTGTAATATCAAGCCATCATGTCGTATATCATTTACTGCAATTAAATTACAGGTTCTAGAGATAATTAAACGACACTTAATGAGTCTCTGACCTCTAGCCTCCTGATGAGTTTCTTTTTGAGGGCGTTGCTGGCGGCGATATTTGTGGCAGCCCGGAGATCCTCTGCAGCGCCTCGTAGTCTCTTCTGCTGCTCCGAGTCGTTTGGACTCAACGCACAGCCCTGTAATATTAGAATATAACACTTTACTGAAATTGATTGAACATGATATAGCTGTCAACTGTGATATACAACTCTGTATCAAATATAACATTTGACTTTACAAATGTTAAACATGATATTGCATTCTACAGTGTCAGCTGTTTTATCTTTATCATCATATGCTCTGCGGCCTTCAATGTCTACATAACCAGAAACACAGTATACTAGTATACTATTACACTTCCCATCTCATTGTACAATGCACACAACTTTTCCTTACCTTGGCAGCTTCCACCATGTTCGCGGTGGCATCAGGGAGTTGTCTGGCGGCAGCCAGGCTAGGAGTCGCTTCTGCATGTCCGAGTCAGAGTGGCCCTCAGCTCTCCCCTGATGGCCCCAACCAATGAAGAGGTCGCCTGAAAACAACAGATATCAAGGTCAAAAATTATATCATAAACAAGTAAATATATTGAAACAGTCAACAGTGTTAAACTTCTGAGCCATGTAGGTGCTAACCCAATCTAGCATTGACTTTTATAGAATTGAACTTATGAGAGAGGTGTGAGATATTTGCGAGCTTACCTGAGCTAGCTGCCTGGCCTGTCTCACCATCTCGTGGGCGTCGCCCACACTACTGAACAGTCAGGATCGTGTCCACTGCGTCCTCGTGGGACTCCCCAGCCTGAATATCAAAAACATACATTTACTACCTCACTGCACAGAAGAGTTCATGATCTTGGTATCATAAAAGGCTCAATGTTTTGTATCAAAATATCCTTAAAATGTGTTTGTCATTATAACCAAAAATTAAGTGTAATAATTTCTTCATTTTTTCTTAATATTGTGTAACAGGTCTATCTCAGAGAGAGAGAGAGAGAGAGAGAGAGAGAGAGAGAGAGAGAGAGAGAGAGAGAGAAAATAAAAAGCTACAGAAAAAGAAAACAGTGACTATCCCACTTACCGCGGTTGGCCCTGCCCCTTTCTTGATGTGCTGTAGCAGGTCGTTAAGAGCCTGAGTAACCACGGTGGCTGCGGCGCCTAGGTCGGCCAGAAGCTTGTCATCGCGGCAGGACTGCTGGACCGCCTCCACGACTCCCTCCACAGAGTGAGCCACACCCTTTGTGGTGTCTATCAGCTGTTCCTGACAGGCCGGGCTACTGATGGTCGAAGCCACCACCTACAACATACATAGTGATACAATATAATACGGTGTTAGTACCAACAAGCAGATATCGATGTTATCCTATGAGGTTATCATTCAAACCAATAGGACTTATTGTAACAAATGGATTAATCCAACCAATAGTACTTATTGTAACAAATGGATTAATTCAACCAATAGTACTTATTGTAACAAATGGATTAATCCAACCAATAGGACTTATTGTAACAAATGGATTAATTCAAACCAATAGGACTTATTGTAACAAATGGATTAATTCAAACCAATAGGACTTATTGTAACAAATGGATTAATCCAACCAATAGTACATGTACTTATTGTAACAAATGGATTAATTCAACCAATAGTACATGTACTTATTGTAACAAATGGATTAATTCAACCAATAGGACTTATTGTAACAAATGGATTAATTCAACCAATAGTACTTATTGTAACAAATGGATTAATTCAACCAATAGTACTTATTGTAACAAATGTATTAATTCAACCAATAGGACTTATTGTAACAAATGGATTAATCCAACCAATAGTACTTATTGTAACAAATGGATTAATTCAACCAATAGGACTTATTGTAACAAATGGATTAATTCAACCAATAGGACTTATTGTAACAAATGGATTAATTCAACCAATAGGACTTATTGTAACAAATGGATTAATTCAACCAATAGGACTTATTGTAACAAATGGATTAATTCAACCAATAGTAGCCACCACCTACACCACAATGGAAGACAGTATTGGCACTTAACACATACTTAACACACAGGATCAATAAAAATCCAAGGTCCCAACAAATAGAATGATTTCCATCCTACTGGATCAATCCTACCCATTAGGATCAATCCTGCCCAATAGGATCAATCTCAGCCTAAAGGATATTTTGGGTAATTCTAACCTAAAAGATCGTTTCCAGAAGATTTTGTCAAGCAAAGGGATTAGTCTGAACCTCATGAATCAACCCGAAAAATCAGATCCAAACAAATGGGTTAGTCCAACCAATAAGTATCAATCATAAAGAATTCAAATGAAAAAATTTATATTATCTACTTTATATTACAATATTTATAGTTTGATTGCAGCACTTATTTTCAACTTTGATATTCAATCTTTAAAACAGATTTCATAGAAATTAAATCCAAACTAACAGCAAACTAAGGTTATCCAAATTAAATTGTGTTACCAGTGACCAGTCAGCATAGCATCTTACCGAACCAAAGTCATGGAGCTACAGAGATATACAGAGACAATCTGAAAGCTTTGTACAAGCTATTAGCTCTGTCAGTCAATTTACCTTTAACTTAGAACAAGCTGCGAGCTGTGACAAAGCCTGATAAATCGTACATTATTCTAAGCCATGATATATAACTCGTACCTTGCTACAAGCTTCGAGTTGAAATGCGGCAAGGGTACAGACCGTCGCCCGGCCGATGAGTTTGTTCTGTGATGTACATGAATAAACTACAAACTCCGACTTATCTTACTACACACCTCAAGCTTAAACTGTATACAGGGAAATATTCACCCCCGGGTTTTTTTGCCCATTTTTCCCCACATTGTCAGCAAATCATCTCCTTCTTAACACAACTGTATCTTGGCAAACTGAAGACAGGACAAATTTGCAGGTGTAGAAGGGTGAAAGAAATACAAGGCTACAATAACCCTGTGTACAGTAGATAAACAGACGTACCTTGATACAGGCCACGAGCTGTGACGTGGCGAGGGCACAGCTGGTCGCCGAGCTGATGACCTTGTTCTGAAGCCCCTGGTCCTCGGTGGTGCTGGCCACACTCTTGGCCTTCAGGACGAGCTGGGCTGTCGCATTGGCCACTGCCTTAGCAAGAGCTAGCAATGTCTCCTAAAAATACAACACCATTCATATCAAATCTTATGATACATTTAAAATGATAATGTAGATTCCTTATTTTACGCAAGTCTTAAATTTCAAGATTCAGCTGCATCAAATCTTGAGCATATGAAATTCTACGCCAAAGTTTCATGTGATTTTACGTGATGTTTATACCTTGCGTTTAATTAGGAATCTACAGTTTTTAAAACACAAGAAATACATCTTTCTCTATACATTCATTGTTAATTCTATGAGATGGTACCTTATTAATTTTCAAGAAAGAAATCACACAATTAGCCGAAGACAATTAATCAGAGCGCCTCACCTGGTACATCCTGTCCATGTCGTCAGCCGTCTCTCCAATGCCTGTCATCACTTCCTGTGACGCCTCGCCGATCGTCTTACCTGCCGTGATTAGGTTAGATTTACCCTGTCAACACACGGAGTATACATATAAATAAATGGAATTATATAAGCACGTATCTGGTTAGATTTATCCAGTAAACACACTTATCTGTTTACATATAGCAGGTTGTATGTATAATTCTATGTTACCTGTATGTATAGCAGATTGTATGTATAATTCTAGGTTACCTGTACATATAGCAGGTTGTATGTATAATTCTATGTTACCTGTATGTATAGCAGATTGTATGTATAATTCTAGGTTACCTGTACATATAGCAGGTTGTATGTATAATTCTATGTTACCTGTATGTATAGCAGATTGTATGTATAATTCTAGGTTACCTGTACATATAGCAGGTTGTATAAATAATTCTAAGTTACCTGTACGTATAGCAGGTTGAGTTGTACAGGGTCACGCTGGTCCACATTTTGGTCGGAGAAAAAGAACTTCCTCCTCAGCAGTAATGTGTCCACGTCCAACACCCCCTGTTCCCTCAGGGTCCGTGAATGGTCCAACCACTCCACTGAAAAATCATCCAATCAAAACTCATTTACAAAACATCCAATCAAAACTCATTTACAAAACATCCAATCAAAACTCAATACATTTTTTTAAATCTAAATTTCATCAACTACTCCAATTAAAATCATTTGATCAAAAATTTATGAAAATGTCCAATCAAAACGTATCAATGAACGTAGCTTACGTTCGTCGTCCGTGTGGAGTTTCTTTCTCATCTCGTCGAGTTTCTTCTGGTCCTTGGCGATGGACTTGTCTCGGCGGAGAGTCAGCGCCTTCTCTTTCTTGTCGTCCATCATCTCGCAGACCAGGGAGTATTCCTTATGGTTAGAGATACCTGGAGAATAATACGACTGTGATAGGATTATATTTAGCATGGTCACATGTCAAGCACGTGTTCGTCTATTGCTTAAGCAAAACGTAACAATATTCGTTTAAGTATCATTCGGAAAATGTCTGTGTTATTCATAATGATGTGGGGAAAAGCTGGGTCGAGTTATAAATACATATAGTCTTTCTGATTGGTTAAGAGAAACACACCCCCAGAGCGCGGTGTATATAAAGTCAGGATTTGACTTAGTCCAGCAGTTGACGTGGAATCTTCTCTAAGGTTCGAGTCAACTCACTTCCCCGGGTAGAAGGGTGGGCCCCAGTCTCAGTTTCCCGTCTTGTTCATTAATTGCCTCGCTAAGCATTTTGTTTATTGTCCCGTTAATTTCCATTGTGCAGCATGCAAGGCGTTTAGTCCGTGCTAAGTGGGTTGGCATTAGGTTTGGGTTACTTGGACTTTAAATTAACCTTAAGGCAGGCTTACATTTACGTTGTAACTTGGTAAGGATGGTGTTAACGGGAAGTTTGTATAACTGTATATTTGTGTATATAACATTTGTTCATTAATAGTTCTATGGATCCATAACAAGTGTTTTCATTTACATGTGAAATGTGTGATTTTGAAAGACTCGTAAATATTTGATAGAGTGATTGAGCGTTGATATAACTTTCTAGAACATTTACATTATTACAGAGTTTTGGATTTAAGAAAACTGACAGATTTGAGACTGACTTAAATTAAGCGACTAGAGACTTAAGAATATCATGGAACTTCTGGTATAAATTAAAGTTATAACCACTATACGATTACACAACAATACAGAAAATATGTTGATAGGTGTTGCTGTATGTTGCTAACACTTACCCATCTTGGTACACATTGTGTTGCCCAACTGTGTGACTGTCATTCACCTTACATATGTGTTTGTGTTGCTACATGTTGCGTGTGTTGCTATTTGGTGCTGTATGTGCTAACATCTGTCCATCAAAAATTTGACCCCCACCAAATTAAATGATTCCACAGTACCTATATTGATATAGATGGTGACCATCAGTTGCCCCACTGTGTAGCTGTCATCCAACTGTAACTTCTGTGTTTCTGTGTGTTGAGAGTTACAGTGTGTTGCTATATGCCGTGTGTTGCTGTATGTTGCTGTAAGTTGCTATATGTTGCTTAGACTTACCCGTCTTGGTACAGATGGTGACCATCAGCTGCCCCACTATAACTTCTTTTTTGTGTGTTGCTGTGAGGTTGCTGTATGTTGCTGTATGTTACTTTAGGTTGCTGTATGTTGCTTAGACTTACCAATCTTGGTACAGATGGTGACCATGTGACAATTATTTGTTTTTTACTGTAAATGTCTTTCCTGTTCCAGCTTGGCCTGTTATCAAGATATTGTGATCATTTTCCGCAATGTTTACACATTTTTCCTTGTCGCTGTCTATTTTCGCGGGTTCTTACGATTTCTCTGGACTTACCGTATGCATTCGAAACATCTCTGACTTTATATGGAGAGCCGCCGCTAGGCGTCGCGTTGCTCGATGTAAACTTCCGTTGCTTTCGAAATGGAATGGTATCGAGGACGTTTCGGGTCACTGGGTGGTTAAAACAGCATGTATACTTATATAAAGTATATGGAGAAGTCATCGGATCATTTTGTGACCTAGTTCTCGCCAGAAACCGGTAGACAAAGGGTATAAATTGTTGAAAATAAACTGTGAATTGAGCCCCCCCCCTGAAATCCAAGATGGCGAGTGTCGTCTCTTTACTTTTTAGCTCACCTGAGCCAATTGCCAATAGCGCCAAAGGCTCAAGTAAGCTTTTCTGATCACAATTTGTCCGTTGTTTGTCGTTGTTGTAAACTTTTCCAATTTTAATCTTCTTCTCAAGAACCACTGGGCAAATGTCAACCAAATTTGGCACAAAGCACCACTAGGTGAAGGGGATTCAAGTTTGAAGGGCCACGCCCTCTTTAAACTGTGTTAAAGGGGAGATAATTGAGAATTATTGAAAATTTGTTGGTATTTTTCAAAAATCTTCTTCTCAAAAACTATTCGGCCTGAAAAGCTGTAACCTGTATGGAAATATCCTGAAATTTGTTTGGAGGCATCCTCAGGTATACTCTGTCCCAAGATATTTTGGATTCACATTTGGCTTAATTGCTTGATATTTATAAATACCTCAGGGTTCAAACGATGTTCATTCAAAACTATGAAAAATTTCCAAGATTTCTCAGTCGAAACGCCCGTTAGCTTATCAGGTTTCAATACAATGCTAAAAAATGAGATGTCTACGGAGATTTTGTATTGCAGCAAGCCCGGATGATAACGTTGAAATATTGCGCGATGTATTCCGAGTGTATTCCGAATGGAGAAAAAATGTAAACATTCCCCATTATAAATCTCCGTACAGAATCTGTTTTTGTTCCTGTGAATTTTTCTGAGTGAAAGATGATAATGTGGCAATGAAATTATCTTGGAAAATATCCCTTTCAACTATTTCAATTGCACTTCTTTCACAGGTAAGTGTATTTTTATTTAAAATCGTCCAAATGTGCAGCATAAATATCTTGGGACAGACTATGGTGTAGATTCAAGTTTGTTCAAATCATCGTCCCCGGGGGTAGGGAGGGGCCACAAGAGGGGGATCAAGATTTACATAGGAATATATAGAGAAAATCTTTAAAAATCTTCTTCTCAAAAATTATCAGGCCAGAAAAGCTCAAATTAAAATGGAAGCATCCTCAGGTAGTGTAGATTCAAGTTTGTTCAAATCATAGTCCCTGGTGGTATGGTGGGGCCACAATAGGGGGATCAAGTTTTATGTAGGAATATAAAGAGAAAATCTTTAAAAATTGTCTTCTCAAAAACTATTAGGCCAGAAAAGCTCAAATTAAAATGAAAGCATCCTCAGGTAGTGTAGATTCAAGTTTGTTCAAATCATGGTCCCCGGGGGTAGGAAGGGGCCACAATTGAGGGATCAAGTTTTACATAGGAATATATAGAGAAAATCTTTTAAAATCTTCTTCTCAAAAACTATTAGGCCAGGAATGCTCAAATTTGAGTGGAAGCATCCTCAGATAGTGTAGGCTCAAGTTTGTTCAAATCAAGGTCCCCGGGGGTAGGGTGGGGTCACAATTGGGGGAAAAATTTTATACAGGAATATATAGAGAAAATCTTTTTAAAAAAATTCTTTTAAAAACTACTAGGCCAAGAAAGCTCAAATTGGCGTGTAACCATCTTCAGATCATGGTTCCTGGAGTAGGGCAGGGCCACAATGGGGGATAAATTTTTATATATAGAGAAAACTTCTTCCCAAAACTATTAGGCCAGGAAAGCCCAAATTTGATTGGAAGCATCCCAAGATCGTATAGATTCAATTTTGTTTAAATAATAGTCCAGGGGTAGGGTGAGGCCACAATGGGGGATGAATTTTTACATAGGAATATATAGAGAAAATCTTTAAAAAATTTCTTTTTAACGAGGCCGGGTCTAATTTTTTCTGGCCTAGATTTTTTAATGAAATTTTTTAAATGAATTTCTACTGATATAATTATTATTATAAGGAAAAAAAATTAGACATTTACCACACCGTTTGTTCAAGGGGTCATGTCAAAGTTTGTTAATCTTTAACATGGGACCCTATGGGATTTTGCCTGAAATGTATCAATTTTGCATGTTTTTTACATTTTTTTTTAAACTTTTGCCCTAGGGATTTCTTTTTCTATTCTACATATTAAAGTTATTGCTTAAAGACATCAAATGGTCAAATAAAAAAAACCTTTTACCTCCTGGTTTGATCCAGGGGTCTTATCAAAGTTGTTTTTTGTATGCCCGATTTCCCAGTTTGCCAGATAATGGCTATTTTTTATTTGACAAAGACGGAAATGGTGATCTTTATAGTATTATTAAAACATTCAGACACATTTAAGTAATAAATAAATATATAACATCGCATATTAAGGGTCATTAATATAAAATACATGGTAACTGTCTTGAAATATATAAATTAAGCTATATTTAGGCGGGTAAAGAAAACGTGACAGAGGGCTAGGCTTGCTGAACCCTCTTCACGTTTTCGAACCGAGCCCAAATATAGCTTATACTTCGAGACATTTATGTTTATTCCACAATATAATATCAATTTTACGCATCAATCGAGCTATTTTCAACAAATTTTGCTGAATATTTGCAGTTGAAACTATTACGCCATGGCGTCAACAAAGCAAAAATATGACGTCACAATACAAATGAAACGCTGCGCGAAAGCGTGCGTACTCGTTCTGTACTCGGCCTCGTTAAAGACTATTGGGCCAGAAAAGCTTAAACTTGTGTAGAGGCATCCTCGGGTAGTGTAAATTCAAGTTTGCAAAATCACAGTCCCTAGTGGTAGGGCGGAGCCGTGATGGCGGTTTGAATTTTTACATAGGAATATATAGAGAAAATCTTTATGAATATTCTGGGAAAGTTTTCGGTCCAAAACTCAGTACTTAGTGTGAAAGCAGAGGTTATGCAGATTTAAGTTTGATGAAACCATGATTCCCTAGAGAAAAGTGGGGCCACGAAATATAGGGGGGGGGGGGGTATATAGGAATAGAGAAAAATCTTCTTACAGGTACAACAACAAAAGGGGCTTAATATTTACCCAAAAAAGAGGTGGGTTTGAATTGGCAGATTTTCAATTTTTTTTTAGCATTACAGTATAACAACTAATGTCGAGGCATTTTGATACTGTAATGCTAATTTGATCAGAATTAAGGCAATTGTTGCTTAGGTGAGTGATGTGGCCCCTGGGCCTTTTGTTTTAATGTACAAATGATACACATTTTTTAAAACAACGATAAAGGACGATTTTAACGGCGTATTTTATTTCGATACCATAGAACATATATTGAATGACCATTTATGTATATTTTTTTATTCGGGAATAAATTGTTATAAATTTCAGTGTCTGACAACCGAGCCCCTGTGGTTTTAAATTCAAAATAGATTTTAAAAAGGTAAAAACGGCAGGGTAATGCTATTTTTTGATTTCTGAAATATAAAATTACACATATTAAGCCATTTATTTTTCGAATTTTGTCTGGTTTAGACAGAGACATATCTTTTTATATGTCTCTGGTTTAGATGTTACATTTTAGATTTATGATATTTAAAAATGCGAGATTGTGGGGTAACAGTATATGCAAAATGCGTAATTGTGGATTAACCGTATATGAAAAATGCGGGATCGCGGGTTATCGGTATATATACAAAGTGTGTGATTGTGGATTAATCCGTGTCCTCGTTCTGGATTAATCCCTGTCCTCATTTTGTACCATGTATTACAGTACTGCCTGACTATGAAAAAAGACAAACAATATAGACATGTCACTTTAAGTTTATTGACTTTTATCTACAGCTCGCTACATTTACCCAAACATCATTTGTATACAAGTATTATGTTTTTCATGGTAAGAGTAAACACAATAAAAATAAACATAATACTATATATACGTTATAAATGTATTTCATCACGTTCATTGTGTGCGTAAACAAAACAAAAAAATTCTCAAAAGAAAATGACATTAACTTGAGTTGTCCTATCTATCTGGTCAACAGAGATACAGAGTGTGAGAAATGTGCTTAAACACCATTAACAACACATAGGATTAGCAGCTTGCTAAATACAAATTGAGGTCATCATGACCTACTTTCACATTGATATACATGAGTAAATGACTCCTGGTATGATTAATGGTACTTCATTTCTAAAACACAAATTTGGTATTTTTTTTTCCAAATAGATATGTTCTAAAATAGTTTCACCATAAACTACCATAATTCTAATTGGGTCATTGTGACCTACATTTTGAGCACAACAAGCAATATATGATGCACCAATTGTTACACATGCACAGCTCAAACTTAATGAATTAATCTAACATCAACTATTAATATATTGAAATTAAAACTACATAACATTGTATAAAAAACCATCTAAAACTTATCAAATTCTTATCAAAAGCTTATCAGATCACTTCTTTCCAAATGATCATGATATATTGTAAAAATACATTAACTGATATTCAATCCTACCAATAAAACTGTCAGGGATAAACACCATCAAATTCATTTCTCATTCTCAAGGGGAATAACTGTTTTTTCATCCTGACTGAAAAATACAAATTTTGAGTTATTCCCCTTTGTTTACTACAACATACAACATACAAGTTTACTACAACATACAAGATTATTTGTGTAAAAATCAAAATTAAAAAAACCACACTATGTGACACATTGGCTACAATTGTAATGGACATCTCCGTCCTAGCACCGAATGATACCAGAAATTTCAGGAGCTTAGATATGTAAAACATATTATATACTGACAACATTTACACTTAGATAAAATTGATAAAAAACGTATGATAACAAATTACAGTAGAGTTCACGTACACAAAAGACAGAGTCCATTGATGAGGCATTATTCATAAAGAGTTTAGGTACACAGAGCACAGAGTCTATTGAGGATGCGCTATATATGCAGATTTCACACACACAGAAACAGAGTCTATTGAGGACGCGTTATATATGCAGATTTCACCTATACAGATACAAAGTCTATTGATGACGCGTTATTTTTGTGCAGATTTCACATACACAGCAACAGTGTCCATTGATGACGCATTATTTTTGTTCACCTACACAGATACAGAGTCCATTCATGAAACGTTTATGCAGAGTTCACGCACAGAACACAAAGTCCCTTGAGGACCGGTAATTATTTAGCTTCTGTAACTCCATTGGAATTATGGGTAATCCGGGCAGGTTTTCTACTGTCTCCCCCTGAAGGCGTTTAAAAAAGCAGCTTGTCTGCAAGAAACAAAACAAAAATAATTAATTTATAATTGTATTAAATGATTAATACCAAATACTTGGACAAGAAGGAAAGAAAAAGTGAGCAAGCTCAAATACTCCATGTTCTCCCATTACTTGACAACGCTACACATCATGAATGGCAGAATATATATGCATTAAGGTGGCATTCTACACCACTTTTTGGTGACGCAGTACGCAAAAAAGTTAATCCTGGTACTGGCTGATTGCAACTGAGGCGAATTGTATGGGGACCGCTCTTTTGAAAAATTTGTTAAATAAATAGAATAAGTCAAAATTTTGATTAAATTCATTATTTACATGAAAGGTGGAATGGGACACCTTCATGTTGTGTCGTATTATTTATCGAAATAAACAATAAATCAAGTGTAATTTTATAAATAGTTTCTTTCCCATCATTGTTACCTTACAGCGCAGTGCAGTGGGTTAGAGCACTCACTACGGACCTGTAAGTCACGAGTTCGAGTCGGGTTTGAAAATTTATTACTTTTCCAAAATTTTCTAAAACAGATTTTTTGGTTAAATATTGTGAAAGAAAATTCTAAACCAATGAAAGTATTTCAGTAGTAATGTACTTTAATCCACATTTTTATTGACAGATGTTCCAAACCACCTTAATTAACGGGATGGGAGGGTGGCTTTGAATTTCTCTCAGGTTGGGATACATAAATCCTAATTATCTACCCTTGAAAAGGGGCACGTTCCTTAATTTTCAAAACTTAGAATCTTCTTTGCCTAAGGGTGCTTTGTGCCAAGTTTGGTTGAAATTGACCCAGTAGTTCTGGGGGAGATGTTGAAAATGTGAAAAGTTGACGGACAGAGGACAGACAAACAGACAGACAGACGACAGACAAAATGTGATCAGAAAGGCTCACTTGAGCTTTCAGCTCAGTTAGCTAAAAATGATAAAGGGCATTACTAGCAAAACATTATCAGATCAAAACTTTCTGCAATTATGCACATATTTAATCATTTGTCTTAAACAGCAACATACTAAACTCTAATGGTTCAAAATTTGAAGACAAAACATTGTAATTAAAATTTCCTAGAAATGTGCAAATCAACACATTGTGTTCTAACTACCTACAAAAAAAATCATTGCTAAATTCAACATTTGGACAAAATTCTAAGTTCAATGGGGCTAAAATTCCCAGAAAGATAAATGAATCAGAACTTCCTAGTAATTAGCACATCTACACATTGTGTCCTAAATACCTTAAAAGTTTCATATTAAACATGATAAAATTCTGTGCAGCTGTTTTGTAAATTATAATATATAAGTTTTGCTTAAAATCCAGGACTGACTGACATAGGTCGAAGTCATTATTCTCTAACAATTCCATTACATGGGGTATAATAATGGCACAATTAGCAAAACAAGATACATTTTGGAATTGATAAAGATCCAACATTTACAATGTTTAATTGTTTAGTTATTATTTGTTTTATAATATTCCACATTCAATAAATAAAACTTGTATAACATGATGTTTCTCACTCAGCAACAGACAGCCATGTTTGGATGATCACAAAGTGTGAAATAAACAGGAGTCAGTATTACAGTCCATGTGAATTATACACAGCTCAATTTCAGCTGCAGATGTTGAACAAAGTGACAAACAACATGTGTGGTTTTGAGAGCAGACTAGATTTGTACAGAAACATTTACAACCTGTCAATATCCCAGCTATCTCCATTATACGGCTGGTGTTGAGCTGGACATGGCCTCCTCATCAGGACGGGGTCTGTGTTCATCTACAACAAGTCATTAATTAGCTGTTAATTAATGCATACAGAATATGTAATGATAGAGCTACATCTACAAATAAAACTTTAAACTGAATACATGATACTTGGTCTATCATTTGTCTAATTAATTAAGTCAATTAACATGTAACAAATATTAAAACAACAAATACATACGTCAGTGAGTTTTACTTTCGTTTAGTTGATGAGTTGTTGTGACGAGGTGTGAGGGTGTCTCCATCAGGACGGGGTCTGTGTTCATCTACAACAAGGCATTAATTAGCTGTTAATTAATACATACAGTATATGTAATGATAGAGCTACATCTACAAATTAAAACTTTAACCTGATTACCATGACACTTTCTTTAATATTTATCTAATTAATTAAATTAAGTCAATTAACATGTCACAAAATAACTGATTACAAATACATGAGTCACTCTATATATATCATAATTAAATACAGCAACCTGCTATTTCTATTCACTAAATACAATGACATGTAACTGTACATTTAATTAATAAAATAATGTATCTAATTTCTGTTTATTTTAGATAAACACTGAATCCCAATGACTGGTAGATACAGCTAACCCTGTAACAATGAGTTGTTTATATTGACAAACAATCACACAGATAAACATGTCTTACATGTATCTTATTGACTGATAATTAACACGGACTGTGTGTCTTAGTTATCTATATCTAATTAATGTGAATGATAATGACTCAGACTTACCTGTCAGAGCGTCCTGTCTGGTGATATACCTGTAGACACACACCTTGTTGTCCCATGATCCGACCCAGAGACGGTGAGTGTTGACATCATAACTCAGGCCCCATGGATAACCCATCTCTTGTGATTCTGTCAGTAGATGTGACAGGAACTGACCGTCCTTATTTATCATCTGTACTGTGTTGGTACTGAGATCACACACCAGGATGTGTGACAGCGCGTCAGTACAGATTCCATATGGCACTAGTCCTGATTCTGATGGATGTCCTGTGTTGGAGAAACGATGTCTTCCTCCACGCTCTGTCACCACTACACCAGACCCAAAGTCAGACACCACGACATCCCCATTGTTGTTCTCTGTTATATAGATAGGTTGTCTATACAGTCCCCGTCCTGTGTTGTGGTTCTGTATGGTTTGTGTGAGTTGTCCACTCTGGTTGTACCGGGTTACCTTGCCTGTGTTTGTATCATTGTTCCACATCCCGACCAGTAGATCCCCAGTGGACGGGGACCAGTACACACACCGTGGTTCCCATGTAGCGTCTGTTCTCTCTATAAATGTGGTGGTTGTTTTCATATCCTTTGACAGTTTGTTGATGTTATAATTCCTATCTATATAAATCAGTTCACTCTCACTGTTCACTGTGTGTATTCCTATATCATAATCACTACATGAATCCTCCACACGATGTAGAGGGACACCTGTTGTGTCTATCAAGATGAGATTGTATTCATCATCACTGACCCAGACCCGGTCTGATGTCACACAGGAAATGTGATGACAACGACCAACACCTGGCACTGTGAGAGATTGATGGAGCTCAGCACCAGACGTCAGTTTCAGCAGACACTGGTTTCCTACGCGTCGGTTTCCTCTCTCTGTGATTTGGATTGCACTCAGTGACTCCATCACATCCTCCTTGTTGAGTGACTCAGTCATGGAGAGCTGGCTGGTGTGGAGTGTAAGATGTATCTGGGGGAGGGCTGTCTTTGTGAAGGAGAGGAATTGTAGCGCACTGAATGTGAATGCTGGCTGTACATATCTGTGTTCATATCTCCTTAGTCTGACAATATGTCTGATCATTTCTATCTTTTGTTTTTTACATCTGTGTTTGAAATCAAAGTAACATAACACATTGTTCAATAGATCATATACCACATAGTCAATGAGATCCTTCAGTCTCTGGGCCTTTGTTAACATCTCTGATTGAAGGGGGGAGAATTCTGTGTGACAGGTTTTGACATCAGCTTTGATTCCTGTCAGGAGAACAGGTCTGTAAAAGAGAGCCTCACTTCTGATGGTGTGAATGGTTCCTCTGTGTTGTTGTCGCTTTGTTTTATAGGCTGTTGTAACATCTATCTGAGTGTGTTTTCTATGTGTTTGGCAATTATTACAGGCAGGAACTTGACAAGGTTCACAGTACTTTGTATAAACATGGCTAGGATGTCTCACACAGATCTCTAGTGTTGGGATGTAGCTGATTTTATCACGGTGTGACACAACATCATGGTCTATTGTTTGGAGATCTTTTACATGGTTCTCTTTACACTGGGGACACAGATCACATGGACACGATACACAATAGTACGCTGTGTCCCCAGGACACTTAGAACACTGATTTACTCCGTATGGGGAGCTTGCTGTGATGTATTGGGAGCTTGCTGTGATGTATTGAGAGCTTGCTGTGTCCATGATGTGGGCGGTCTGGGTCACAACCTGTTGAATGAAAATAAAGAGTTTTAGAATTATTATTGTTATATATATTCTATGTCAAATTTTAAAAGAAATATATTTGGGTTTTTGAAGGAATACTATATTTTCCCTACTTAGATAATTGACGGTCCATTATTCTGGTTCTGATTAACTCAACCAGTAGAAAAATACAACATAAGATTGCTGAGTGAGAAAGAGGTTCTCTCTCTCTCTCTCTCTCCTCTCTCTCTCTTTCTCTTTTTATCCCTACATTTCTTTCTCTGTTTCTCTCTCTTGGATGTCTACATAATTGAGAAAGTGTACTATATGATTATCTATCAAAGAAAGTCAGAGAAGAAAACAAAATAAGATGTAGAGTACACGTCTCAATTTAGTTCAATTCAATTACCGGGTATTTACAGAGTGTCTCAATTTTTTTTTTTTTTTTTTATAATTTATTGTTTTTGTTCCATACATACTAGTACTAATGTTGACATTATTAAATTCAGTTTTTATAAATTTTATACACATGCATACTCACTCACACACAAGTATATTACATACATTTTTCAATATTAGTGGTAAATGGTTACTTTGCTTCCAAAAAAAGAGAAAAAACCAAAAAAAATAAAAAACCAAAAAATAAATAACAAATAATAATACGAATAGTAATAATCATAATATCATAAACTAATCTAAAATGTTTTTCCATGTAAGCCACAATTTTTCAAAATTGCGCAGCTTTTGATTTTGGATAGCAGCATATCTTTCTACATGGTATTTTATTCTTAAATGACTGAGTAATCCAAGAAAATTTGGCATTTTGTTTTGCATTAAGGATATAAAAATATATTGTTTAACATATAGAATTATGAAGTTTATAACCCTGTTATTGTTTGACAATGGTAGATCACCGAGAATAACATTCGAAACATTGAAACCAACTCTTTCAGAGGTTTTTCTGTATATATGAAGACTTAAATCACTCCAGAGTGTTTGTACTTTATCACAAGCAATGAAAACATGTATTATTGTTTCAACATTTTCCATACAAAAACCACAACAATCAGAAGTTTTAATGTTAATTTTCTTAAGGTATTTTCCAACAGGAACAATTCTATGTAAGATTCGAAATTGTAACCACTGGGCAGAAGAATCACTAGTGGTTTTATAACAAATTTTAAAAACATCTTGCACTGATATTGTGTCTACTCCATAAGCTCTGCCTCCCACTTGCTGATTGAGGTTGGAATAGCCTCATTTTTATTCAAGAAATTATAAAAGATTTTTGAGCATTTTTCAGAAGATATGAGAGGTTCAAAAAATAAAGGTACATATGGATTAGGAAGTCTTTTGAAAGAAGACCTATCTATTAACAATGATTTCAAATATTTTGAAATAGCTGTAACAATGCTATTGTATTGCATCACACAACTATCAGATAGATTGTATGTGTTTTTAAGAACTCCAAAGTCTAAAAGATTACAATCATCATCAAAAAAATCTTGCACAACCTTTATTCCCTTTTCATACCAGGATTTAAAAAAAACTGGTTTGTTGTTAACTTTTATATTAGAGTTATACCACACTGGAATATAATGAAATTTGTTTTTAAAGTGCGGAAAGTAAGTAAAAGATTTCATATAACATGACCAAGCAATCAAAACATCTTTCCAAAAGGCGTTATTTTCTTTTAACAAACAATCAAACACAAAACTATCTCCAAAATCATACAATTTCTGTAAAATATCATCTCCATTGAGAGCATAGAAAATATCCATCCATGGTTTATGTGAGCAAGTTAACCTTTTAATCCATGTACATTTAAGTGATGTAATAAAACTTCTAACATCTACCATTTTCATACCACCTGACAAGTAGTCTTGTGTTATAAGAGACCTTTTAACTTTGTCTGTTTTGGATTTCCATAGAAACTCAAAAAAGGCTTTGCATATAAATGCTACAATCTCCTTTTTGGGAGTAGGAAGCGATATAAATAAATGATTTAGTTTTGGAATTAAAAAACTCTTAATGACAGTGACACGACCAATTGGAGTAAGAATTCTTCTTTTCCATTGTTCCATAAGTGCAATGATTTTTGGAATCTGATTACCAAAATTAATATCAACAATTTCAGAAAGTTCAACAGAAAATTGGAAACCTAATAAATTAAAAGATGTAGATCCCCAGTCTAATTTCCATCTGGTATGATGAAACACTTGATCAGAGAATTTTTTTGAACCAATCCACACAATTTTTGTCTTAGATGTATTAATTTTAAGTCCTGAAAAGCTGGAGTAAAAATCTATAGTTTCTAATGCTTCGAACAAGGATTTTGGTGAACCATCAAGGGCTAACAAAGTGTCGTCTGCATACTGTGATATTATATGTTCTTTATTATGAACAAAAATGCCCTTAATATCATTGTTTTGCTTTATAAGAATTGAAAGGATTTCTGCACATATAATGAATAAATATGGAGCAACAGGATCTCCTTGTCTACAACCCCTTTGTATGTCAAATTGTTCTGATAAAAACCCACTTTGTAAAATGCAGGCACGGAAATTTGTGTTTAAAATTTTTATCCACTGGATAATATATTCTCCAAACCCAAAATAACTTAAAACTTTATAAATAAATGACCATGACATAGAGTCAAAGGCTTTTTCGAAATCAATGAGGACCAAAAGCCCTGGAATTTCATGTATCTCTGTGTACGACATCAGATCATAAACAAAGCGAGTATTTTCCCCTATGTATCTACCTTTTATGAAACCAGATTGTGTATTTGAAATAATAATGTCCAAAACTTGTTTGATTCTAAAGCTTAGGCAACCAGATATGATCTTGTAGAGAACATTTAAAAGGGTTATTGGTCGCCAGTTCTTTAGAAACTGTCTTGGTTTGTCCCCTTTTGGCAAACATGAAATTATTCCAAGTCTTTGAGAGATAGGAAGCTCTTTTTTAAGAAAAATACAGTTAATAGCTCTAACAACATAATTTCTAATATCACTCCAAAAAAACTTGAAAAATTCTGCGGTATACCCATCACTACCAGGGGACTTATTATTCTTCATGTGCTTTAATACGTTAAGAACTTCTCTTTCCTCAATGTCTTTCTCCAGACCTTTGGACGTATTTGTATCCATTTTAGGATTATTAGAATTCAAGAACATTTCTTCTAAATTTATATTAACTAAACTTGAATCTGCACTTTTATACAGAGTTTCATAATATATCTTAACTTCATCTAAAATTTCTGTTTGTTCATATATAGTGCCAGTACCCTCTAATTCAATTTTTTTTATTGTTTTATTTAAATAATTCCTAGATTCTAAATTACAGAAATATTTTGATGGTTTTTCACCCTCTTCTATCCAGCGAGCTCGGGACCTTATCATGTGGCCTAGTAACTTTTCTTTTCTAATACTCTCGAGTTCCTTTTTTTTTTTCATCTAATTTATTTAAATCAATGAAAGCATCTGATTCTAAATCCTCAATTTCTTGCAGTAGTGTTTTTTCTTTTTGGTCTTTTTCTTTTTTGATATATGAAGAATATGAGATAGTATTTCCCCGTATTTCCATCAGTAGTACCTCAAGAAATAAACTTTCATCCATGTTATTTTTACATTGGAAATTTTTACTCTCTGCATTCTCTAAATATTGATTACTAACACACTTTATTACATTTTTTACCTTTTGAACGTAGTCTTTATCTGTAAGTAAATAATTATTAAATTTCCAAAGACCACGCCCTCTCCGGAAGGGATTAAATTTAAGCTCGAGCAAAACTATAGAATGATCAGACCTGTATCCAGGTTTGATAGTACAGTTTTCAACAAGATTTGTTAAGCTGTCAGAAATGAGAAAATAATCAAGGCGACCTTGTTTTAGAGGATTTTTTTTCCGCCATGTATATACTTTTTTTTCAGGATTTAGGACTCTATAGTAATCTATGAGGCATAAGTCCTCCATTATTTCCAGGACTTTACTTCGAGCCTTTGGATTGTTAACACTACAGTAGTTATAAGTATCCTGCATGGGATTCAATGCAAGATTAAAGTCCCCACATAAAATAAAATATTCATTATCAAATTCAAGGAAGATACTTCTTACATTTTCATAAAACTCAGGGTTGTCAATATTAGGACCGTATATATTAATGAGGGTAACCTTGTGGTCCTCAATTGTCATGTCCAAAGCTAACACATTACCTTCACAGTCGTTTTTCACTCTATGAATTTTAAACTCAAAGTTGTTATTGAAAAGTATACAGACCCCTCTTGAGTTAGATGAATATGAATTAAACACACATTTATATCCCCACTGTGTTTCTATAAACTGTTCATGTTCAGAAATAAAATGAGTATCTTGCAGGCAAATGATAGAATAATGTTTTTGTTTATAGTAGTTAAGAACATCTTTACGTTTTGATGGTGTGGCGAGCCCCTGACAGTTCACCGTAGCTATTAAAATGTTGTCAGACGACATCATATTTACGTATTAAATAGAAAATAACAAAAGCAACACATGTAAGACAAAGAAAGTATTCAAAAATAACACATGCGAGAAGCAAATAACCACTTACCATTACCAAATTTTCTGATCCAACCATACCCAAAAATATTACACACACATAAGAAACTAAGCATCCTACCAGTTCATTAAGAACACTTATAAAGGGAGAAACACGCACACTCACACATACACACATGTCTAAACAGAAAGTAAACAGTTCTGAAATTGAGATACCGATCCCGATCTGAAAACCGTTGACCGATCCCGAAGCATCCAGGTTCCACTCCGCTGTCTATCAAAAAAGTGTACTAGCGCCGTTTTAGTTTTTCAGAAACATTGTCCAGAATATCGAATCTGTGGCGGCGTCCTTGTTCGTCCAGCGCAAAAATCTTGCCGTTGTAGTACCAGGCAGACTGGATTCGAGGGTCACCATTAAGATTGCGCAAAAGTTTTGCGTTGAAATATGTTAGGTGGTCATGCATGGTAAAACATTTTTTGAGTTTGTCATTCGATCGATTTTTGATGACCGCGATCTTGACCTCCGTGTTACGGAATTTGGCGATCACAGGGCGTGGCCCTTTCCCATCTCCCCCAGGAATCCGATGAATCGCAAGAACATCCGAGGGGTCCAGGTCCATCTTCACTGCCTCCTTGAGAATTGTACACAATTTACTCCTGAGGTTTTCGTTTTTCTCCTCGGCCCAGTTTAGAAATTTAATATTGGCTTTCTGCGAGTATTGTTGATTTTGATTGGCGAGGGTCATTGCAGATTGTGCCGCAGATTCACATTGTTTGAGCTTGTCATTGAGAGATCTCAGTTCACTGGCTTGGGAGTTCAATTTTTCTCTCAGAGTGTCGAAATCAAGATTAAAACCCTCGGAGATTTCTTTTGTTTGTGTTTCGAACTCTTTACACTTTTCGTCGATTTTATCTTCAAACTCTTTCTTGACTTTGTTTTTGATACTTTCTTCGAAATCTTTTTTCATTTCATCGACAATTTCTTGTTTTATTTCACTTTTTATTTCATTTTTCAATTCTAACAATATTTCCGAAACCAAGACCTTGACATCCGATTTTTTCACCATGGACTCTCTTATTTCTGTCAAACTTTGCTGAATTTGATGAAGGTCACCTGAGATATTAACGTGCTGGTCAGATGTACTACCGTCGTGAGCAGGTGTATGATCACCGCTGCTAGTTCTCGGTTTTTTCACTGCGGCCTTTTCAGAAACAATGGATTTTCTTACGGATACTGGTGCCGATTTTAAATCGAGCTGAACAAGTTTTTTTGTTTTTGTTTGTTCTTTTTCTGGTGTTTTTTTAAGTACCCCTGACTTTTCGGCCATTGTTACTATTGTCACTATTAGTGAGTAAGAGTTCACCACAGTCCGATATTTTCAGAATGCTTCTTAACAACAATATCAAGGCGTAAATTTTTAAAATTATATAGCACTCACCAAATTGAGTTTTAAGTCCTTTATCCAGTATTTTGGGCACTTTAAATATTACAGAGACGTATTTAAAGAGAAAAAACAGCGGAGCTTCAAAAATATGGTCAGTCGCAGACCATCACGTGACCGGAACCCCTCAGAGTGTCTCAATTTACCTAACATGTACTCCTGCTATTTCTTTCTCTCAATCTGTTTCTCACAATTTCAATAATAAACATGCACTCTTTCTCTCTCTCTCTCTCTCTCTCTCTCTCTCTCTCTCTCTCTCTCTCTCTCTCTCTCTCTCGATCTCATTCCTCCTCTCTCTCTGATTTTTTTTCAAACACATGCTTTTTCTCTGTCTCCTCAGATTTCTCTTCTAAACATGTATTTTTGTTCTCTATTTCTGTCTTTCAGACAAACTCCATTAAACATGTACATGTACTAAATATATCTTACTCTCAAAGATGTAATCTCTCTCTCTCTCTCTCTCTCTGACCTACTCTTATAAACATGTGCATCTTACTATTGTAATTTCTCTCTCTCTCTTTTTCTCTCTGAGTTACTATGCATCTTTCTATTTCTCTTAGACATGTAATATCTCTCTCTCTCTCTCTCTCTCTCTCTCCTTACTCCTATACATGTAAACATGTGCATCTTATTCTCTCAGACATGTAATCTCTCTCTCTCTCCTCTTTCTTCTCTCTCTCTCTCTCTCTCTCTCTCTCTTCTCTGTTAAACATATGAATCATTCTATTTCTCTCAGACATGTAATCAATTTCTTTCTTTTATTATTACTTTCATTCACTATCTCATGATTTTACAGCTAAACATGTACTTCTTATCTCTCATTTTTTCTCCAAGCCTCTGTCCCACATAATTTCCTAATAAATCTGTTCTCTTGCTTTCTATCTGTTCTCTCTATCCCTAACACTTTCACTGCCAAACGTCTTTCTCTCTTCTAACATGTAATCTTGTTTTCTATCACCCCTCTCTTCTCTCTATCTATCTCTCTCTCTTTCAGATGAACTCAACTAAACTTTGTCTCTTACTCCCTTAATCTTGTTGTTCCATATCTATCATCTAATATTTATTGCTCTGTATAACATGTCTGTTTGCCCCCTCTCTCTCTCTCTCTCTCTCTCTCTCTCTCTCTCTCTCTCTCTCTCTCTCTCTCTCTCTCTCTCTCTCTCTCTCTCTCTTTTCTCTGACTTACTTACTGTTAAACATTAGACATGTAATCTCTCTCTCCTCTCTCTCTCTCTCTCTCTCTCTCATTATTACTTTCTTTAATTGCTATCAAAATACAATTCACACCTAATCCTCAAATTTGTGCAAAATGGGAACCCACCAGTGTATACATGTTAATTACCGGCTTATGGCCCATGCTTTGCTATTCCCTTAACCCTGGTTGATTTTTGACTGCCCCCTAGATAAATGAGCCCTGATATTACCACAAGGATGTGTTTCTCCTCTTCTAACACATCAATCATCAAATGGGAATGTGGACAATAGTTATATTGTCAGTTCCTGGGTAAGAAGTTGATGTTGACCTCGGCCTATGGTCTCGGGCTACAGTTCTTACCCCAGTACTAACACAATGACTACTGCCCTCATTCCCATTTAAAAGATGTATACTAAAATGTCTATGAATGACACACGATGACAAACGTGAGACAGCAATGGGTCTCCTGAGTGACTCAGGTGACCTAAAAATACATAGTATAGCTACATGAACATGGTAATATTACATGAATACTATACCACATATATTCTCCCTTTGATCTTTCAGTCAACAGCACAGCCAGAAACAACCTGGGAACCTGTAAAGAGACCATCAACTGTTACATTCTAGTACTTGATGATATCCCGCGCAATTGCGGGATTTAATATTACATACATTTAAATGATACAATGCTTCACAAGATATCTGTGAGCCAATGCTCACTAGTGATACCCCCGCTCTGATGTAAATATGCAAAATAATATGGCATGCGTAAACAAATAGTGTGTAAAAATTTCAAGCATCTGCGATAAATAGTTGCTGAGAAGTCTTTGAGGAAAATTTGTTTGAAAATTTTGGCTAAAAATAAGCAAAGTCGTCATTTAACAGGAAGTTGATGTCTGATTGGTACAAAAATATATCCCATAATATGGCATGCCTAAACAAACACTGTAAAAATTTCAAGCATCTGTGATAAATTGTTGCTGAGATAAATGTGACAGAAATTTTTGTTACAGACGGACAGACAGACAGACAGATAGACAGACAGACGGACAGACACACAAGGGTAAAACAGTATACCCCCTCTCCTTTGGAGCGGGGGTATAATTATATGTTGATCCATATTTTTTGGTTTATTTATGTAAACATAGTGTCTGATTTTTTTCTTAGTTGCTTTATTAACCTTTTCTCAAACTCGTAAAAATCTACATTTACTATATTAATTACTGCTTACTCTCAAACATGTACCTTCAATCTATGTTATTCTCTCTCTCTCTCTCTCTCTCTCTCTCTCTCTCTCTCTCTCTCTCTCTCTCTCTCTCTCTCTCTCTCTCTCTCTCTCCACACACACATCACCATAACTTAGTTATAGAAATGAGGGCCGACACAGGATTTGACTTCTGTCTGATTCTATTGAAAAACAGTTTTTCAAATGTGACACATATCTTCAGTATGTTCTTATTTACAGATTACAATTCACCTATGAAATACAGAATGTAACTTTTTATAATGTGGTTATAAAACATGGATAAAATGCAGTTGTGTCTTTACCCCATGTAAAGAACAGACTATAATTGCTATCAAAATACAATTCACACCTAAATCCTCAAATGTGTGCAAAATGGGAACCCACCAGTGTATACATGTTAATTACTGGCTTATGTCCCATGCTTTGCTATTCCCTTAACCCTGGTTGATTTTTGACTGTCCCCCGGGCAGATAATTGGACAATACCCCAGCCCTGACATTACCACAAGGTTATGTTTCTCCTCATCTAACACATCAATCATCAAATGGGAATGTGGACAATAGTTATATTGTCAGTAAGCAAGAAATTGATGTTGACCTCGGCCTATGGTCTCGGGCTACAGTTCTTACCCCAGGACTAACACAATGACTACTGCCCTCATACCCATTTAAAAGATGTATACTGAAATGTCTATGAATGACACACGACGACAAACGTGAGACAGCAATGGGTCTCCTGAGAGACTCAGGTGACCTAAAAATACAGAGTATAGCTACATGAACATGGTGATATTACATGAATACTATACCACATATATTCTCTCTTTGATCTATCAGTACACAGCACAGTTAGACACAACCTGGGAACCTGTAAAGAGACCATCAACTGTTACATACTACAGACTGGTATAACCTATCAGTCAACAGTCAGACACAGAGAACCTGTAAAGAGACCATCAACTGTTACATACTACAGACTGGTATAACCTATCAGTCAACAGTCAGACACAGAGAACCTGTAAAGAGACCATCAACTGTTACATACTACAGACTGGTATAACCTATCAGACACAGTTAGACACAAGGAACCTGTAAAGAGACCATCAACTGTTACATACTACAGACTGGTATAACCTATCAGACACAGTTAGACACAAGGAACCTGTAAAGAGACCATCAACTGTTACATACTACAGACTGGTATAACCTATCAGACACAGTCGGACACAAGGAACCTGCAGACCATGGACTTTTACATACTAGTACTTGATGATATCCCGCACAAGTGCGAGATTTAATTATATATACATTAATATGATACAATGCTTATATTTCAAAAATTAATTTTTTGTTCATTTTTGTATATTTATTGTCTGATCTTTTCTTAATTGTTATCTTAACCTCTTCTTTAAAATTGAAATAAAAAACCAACTGCATGACTGGATTTTTACAGGAGCAGGGATTAAAAATCTAAACTAAAATGGATGATATATACAAATTATATACCTATCAATTTTCCTTCCTTGATACTGTCAATTTTACAGAGTTTGATCGGATTTTCCGGATTACCACACTGTGGTTTTCAGATTCCGTATCATTGCTCTCTTAAACTGATAACGCTGTATTTTAGCCCTTTTTAAAAGACTTCGTATAAAATACAGTCAAACTTCGTTATCTCGAACTAGATGGGACTGTTTAAAACCTTTGAGATATCAGCTTATTTGAAATATCAAGGTACAATACTTAAAGCGGAAGGAAAGTCAAAAACACATTTGATTTATAGCGAGCGCAGCGAGGCGGCGGGCAGCGCCGCTCGCGTAGCGAGCTCCATAGACAACGTGTACGAACGGAGGAAATTCGAGTTGAAATCTGCACATTGTTCAAAGAAAATTTTATGAGGCCACGTGAAAACGTTCTACTATCCCAGTGATCCTTTGCGGTGCATAGCAACATGGTGGAACACAAAGTGTTTCTACGGAAAATTCTTACCTCTACATCGCCATCGTCGGATACCCACGGGTGATCGCGTTTTTTACTATTGATATTCATGGATCATTTGATTGGTCATCATATGATTCCATCGCAAAACCTCGATGGCATTTCAACCAATCAGAATGCTTATAACGTATCTGTGTTCGGCTATCGTAAACATGGCGGGCAAGTTTCAAAATGTGTGTAAAAGGTTCAGTTTAGATGCGTTAAAACCTTTCCAGGAGGAAACAATTACACAGCTGTTGAAAGGCAGGGATTCATTTCTTTCCGTTAAAACAGGCGGTGGCAAAAGTATTTGCTATCAAGGTTTCCAGCTGATGTGGACGGAATTGAACGGATGCGAATGCAGTGTTTTGATAGTTTCTCCATTGCTTTCGATAATGAAAGAACAATGTGAATACTTGAAATCTTGTGATTTTACCTCAACGTATATTGGCAGAGATAGTAGCGAAGACATAGACATTATCAATGGTAATTTTCAATTCCTGTTTGCTTCACCGGAATCCATTTTGTCTGTAAATAAGTGGAGGGACATGCTCGTTGCTAGCAAACATTTCAAACTGTTCGTCGTCGATGAGGCCCATACTGTATTGCATTGGTAAGAAAATTTTATTCCAACGGTATATAACACACGTAATAAATATCCCTTACAAGATGGTTTACTATTTATTGCACAAGATTTCAATGTGTATATTTTTAGGGGTGAAAGTGAAATGGAGATGGAACCTTTCCGTATTTGGTACAGCAAGCTAGGCGAAATCAGATCCCTAATACAGTGTCCTGTCCTGTTGATAACTGCAACAGCTAACAGATCAGCTCGAATGGAAATGCAGAAGAAGTTTTGCATGATAGATTGTCATGAAATTATTCAAAATCCTGATAGAGAAAATATCAAGCTGTTTGTTCATAAATTTAAGAGCACAGTTTCACATGGAGACATTTTCTACTTTCTTATTCACTTGTTAAAAAAGGACAAAGAACTGTGTGAAAGATTTTTGATATTCTGTCCTTCAATTAAAACATGCAGTGAATTATTTTCTGCCTTTAGGATGAAACTTGGGCATATCATTAAGCATGTTGACATGTTTCATTCACAATCACCCGACACAGTTAAAGAAAAGATTAAAGAAGACATGAGTGTAGAGAGTGGTAACATCAGAGTTTTAGTTGCAACAAGTGCAGCAGGGATGGGAGTGAATTTCAGATCGGTTAAAATATGTTATAAATTATGGACCTCCCAAAGATATGGATGGATTTGTCCAACAGTTCGGTAGAGCAGGTCGTGATGGAGGAGTGGCCATGGCCTTGTTACTTTTTAATGGTAAACAGTGTAGAAAATTGGATGAAGACATGAAAACCTATACTCAAAATAAAGAAACTTGTCGTAGGGACATCATACTTTCAGCATACAAATCAAAATCTGACCCCAAAAGATTAAGGCACATGTGCTGTGATATTTGTGATGTCCAATGTGATTGTAATAGTACTGACTGTTCAAATTTTAAACATCCATTTTATAAATACGAATTGCCTGTGTGTTCTTCAGATTCTGATAATAGTGCTGACGACATGTTTGACGACGATTCAGATTAAAACAAATCATTTCATTATATTCCTGGTTTTGTTTTCCATTTCATTTAAAGGTATGGTGACATAAAGTGAAGAATGCTTATTTTTCTACCGCAGCAAAATTGAAGAAAAATAAACATTATTCAAGTACATTGAAAATATTTAGAACAAAAATAAGTATCTTCACTTTGGAAAAATTTCAAATTTTGTTGCATTAAACAGCATTTCTTCACTATATGTCCTGTTATTGATATTGCAGTAAAATGAGAAAAAACATCCTTAGGTTGTACAAATTTTAATAATATAATATACATAATCTGAGGTAGATCCAAAGTATGCATGTCAAAACAAGGGTTAATTTAGGATATATAAGGAATCAGTCATACTATTTGGCTACCGACACTCTAAAATGCATATGATAAGTGTAAATACTTGGTCAATTCATAAAAAATGAGACCAAAAAGGCTATAATATGAGGTAAAGCATAATTCATTATGCTCATAGATGTATCTATATATTGTAATTACATAAGAAAACTTGCAACATTCTTTTGAGCTTTAATCCAGTTGTGCAAGTCTTCACTATTAATAGAATACAATGGCTCCTTAAAATTTGAAAAACTTTCCCATTTTAAATCTTTCACCTGTCCTTTTTGTCGCAATACTTTCACAATTGTAACAATATCACCTGTTTTGTCAACTGTTGGTCTCGTGCTCCTTGATTTTACAGTTTTAGTACTTTTCATTAACTGATCTTTTATTCCATCTACTACTTGTGTTGTCATACAAATTAGCCTTGCAGATTGAAAGGATTTGTTTGCACCTTGTGTGTTTAACTGAGATTTAATATTGTGTACCTGTATCTCTACACAATTATCATTTGGAATATTGTTTTTAATTCCACCTTTCAAGTTAACAGTCATGTTCCATTTATACTCAAAGCTTTCTTTGGTATCTAGTATGGCAATTATGTATGTAATCATTCGCCAAA
Organism: Magallana gigas; assembly: GCF_963853765.1. Taxonomy (NCBI): domain Eukaryota; kingdom Metazoa; phylum Mollusca; class Bivalvia; order Ostreida; family Ostreidae; genus Magallana; species Magallana gigas. The sequence goes on along the minus strand of NC_088853.1, from coordinate 1,021,964 downwards.
GCCAAATTTTATATTTTGAGTGTTTTACTGCAGAAGCATACAGCCATTCCATATAAGCATTGCGTACAATTCTTTCACCATCACCCATTTGATAAGCATTGCATGTATCTCTTAACAATAAAGACATTAAAAGAAAGCAATGAACAGGATTTGAATCTGCATCCATATTTTCAACACTACAAAACTTCCAGCAATGTTTTTTTTCTAAATGTTTCTTGAACCAACCAGATTTGTAGTATGTTTTAGCACAAAGAGGACACTCGTACAAGTCTTCATTTTTCATAGCTTCCATCTGGGAATCATTCTGATCCAAAGCCTGTAAGTTTTCTCGCAAATGGTGTATTGTTCCAAAATCACAAAAACCTAAAGATTCGACCACTTTATTTGCGGCATGGAGAACCCAGTCAGCTTTTTCTTGATCATTCATCATAGAAAACACAGGTGCATCTACAGGTGTTGAACTGATGTCATCCATGTCCATGGTATCCAGGAAAGCTCCTACAATGTACCCATCCGTGACGTCATCAATGAACTGGTGATGTGGCCTAAAAATTTAAGATTTTTGAAAACGTTAAAACTGATATGCATATAACATAATGTACATTTATACACAGGGTATAGAGCTTTGTCTTCATATATACACACAATAAAGAAACCAAAATGCACTGAACAATAGATTAAACAAACTACCGGGTAACAACAATTTCTATACCATTAATAATTTTCCATACTGTTAACGTCGGACACCCACAGGTGATCACACCTTCCTCATCGACCATGGGTGATGAGTAAAAGATATGATCATCTGTGGATATCTGGCAATGTAAACAGTATTAATGCAAAATTGGGGTTGTTTTGGTTTTTTTTTTTTACATATATTAATTGTTAATATTAATACAATTACAGTACCTGAATTTATTGATTACTTCATCAGGTCCTGAAACATCTCTTCTGTTTATGAGATTGCGAAGTTGGTATAATGTCCCAACATCTGATGAGCTTTTTTCTTTGTAGAAGAGTTGGTAAATGCTCTGTAGAAATACAAGTTAATGGCAAATTATTGTAAAGTTTACCTTATTCCTCTTCATCTAGAATTACAAACATTTAAATTTATTGTAAACATTAAAAAAAACCAGCAAAAAAGTAACCCTCTCAATTTCATGGGCATCTGTTAAATACCTGGTAGGTTTAAAATCAACCCCTCCACCCAATAATAAATTCATTGAAGTCTGTGTACATATTATCAAAAAAGCAATATCACAAAATTGAGAGATGATGTTAAACCAAAATAAAATTATCATGCATTTGAAAAGTAAAGCAATATCTAATATGGCAATGTCTTTTAAACAAACTGCATTTTTTCAAAAATAACATTTTAAATCAATTTGAATTAATACATGTGTTATAAAGGCTTGGTTTATGTTATAACAATTTATCAATAAATTTTCTTATTTTTACACATAAAAACTGTCCTCAATGGACCAGTGATTTCTCTAGAAATAATTCCATTTTTCTGGGGAGGGGGGGGGGGGTGTTGTCTATAAGGATGGAGAAGCCATTAAAACCTATTTTTCATCAACATTACTATGTGAACTTAATTTGTAAGAATTTTCCTAGAGGGAGGTATAGACACGATTTCCAGTCTAGATCAACACACAACAATAATAGTCAGTTAGTAAAACACAAACACAAATGAAAACAAACGAAAAACTTACATGTGAACAAGGTGAAAAATAAACTTCAAACTTTTTGAACTGTCAACTTTTGAAACATCCAAGCTCAGTATACCAAAAGAAAGTTCATTTCCCTGTGCAATCCCTCTGGCCTGTGAATTAATCCACTAAGGCTCTCAAATTCAGATGGGACATTCTGCATGGCCTCCTGCGCAGAAAAAGCTCTCTCATTCGTCAGAACGTCTCCACCGAACACAATTCTTTCTGGCGTTTCATTGTCTACATGTGGAACTGCTAGGTGATGGATTCTTTGAAGTATAGTAATCATGCCTAAATAATAAAAGATAATGAAAAATATTTTCTTAGAGAGTGTGAAGATCTAATTTTAAGAAATGTTCTCTCACTGTCATATTAAAACATGTATATGCACATAGAAAAAATTCCAGTACATTTAATTTTTTCTCATTTTTAATTATACCTTGAGAAGAATTCTCACTGGCTTCAATTAGGTCACAATTGAGAAAAATAGACTTCTCCTTTGTCTTCTCCATGTATGGATGTGAAATATAAGTTGGAAAGCTTGCACTTGCAGGTTTCAAAAACTCAATATACTTCAGCAGGATGTGAGATACATGGAAAACAATGTTTTTACAAAGGCTGTCAGTCTGTACCATCGATGGTATCCAACTATTTGTTGGTACACGTAAAACATCATTTCTTTCTCTCAACATATTGGACGGTAAATTCAAGTCCTCTGCTGTAATTCGTTTTTGCTTGGCCATGACTAGGAACCAGTGTAAGCTCTTGCGCTGTTTCTCCATGGTCATCTTTGCTGGACTGATCGTGACGTCCAAATTATCCCCAAGAATTTCTATTGGCTTTGGTTTTGAAATAATGTTCTGAACTACCGGTAAATGATCTCCTGTATCAGATTTATCATCAATTTCACATGCAGCAGAAAAAAGCAAATTGTTTTCTGCACTACTTTCAGTTCTACCAGTATGGTACTGTGTTTTGTCTGCTTCACTTTCAACAACAGCAGCATGGCACGGTAAGCCTTGTGTCTCACTGTCTCCACAAGCAGCAAGCGAAGTTACTTCTGTATCACTTTCAAGCCCTGCAGTAGGAGACAGTCCTGAAGCATTCCTTGTGAACTCTTGTTTGTGATTTACATATGTTGAAACTGTTTCCATAATCTGCTTTTCTTGCTGTTTCACAAGTTGTTTTTTCTTTTTCATTATGCTTGTAGGCGACACAACTACACCAAGATCATGAAGTATTTTCAAACCCTGAAAAGATAAACAATTTAATCAATCCATGAGTGTTGAACTTGAAATTTTAACTTTTTAATTACAGTACTGTGCATGTACTATTTTGTTTTGTATCTGTTTCAGCAAAATAATGTATATTGTTTGGAAGTTTAACTCAATTTGTAATAATTCAAATGACTTGTATTTTAAGCATTGAGTTTCGGTCCCATTTTTACATTCATGAATATAATGTCAAACATTAAAAATCTATCACCTCTTTGGTCATTCCACATTTGTCTGCAATAAGTCCTAAGATATACTGCAGCTGATTAAGTCCTTGGGATCTTGTGTAAAGTAATATAGCTGCAGAGGTTATCACACCAGGCAACTTTTTCTTAGTTCTCAAATCCAGGTTAGCCGCACCACATAGAATATTATGCAAGTAAGGAGCTTTGGCTTGAAATTCATGAGAAACAGCTGTCCAATCAAATTTAAGAAGGTTTTCTGAACTTTGATTTTGGAAGACATTTCCATTTCTTCTAACAAGAACATTAATTTCTTTCTGAATCTCTTTTTTCACAACATTCACAATAGCATCCTTGTATTTATCATTTTTCCTGTAATGTTTCATAATTGCTTCAGGTTTCTTGCTGTTCATCATAGCTTTCAAGGCTGATTTTTCAGGTTCAGTGTTAACATACTTAGAGCGTTCACCATGTGGGTACTTGACTGTGATCTATCAAAAAATAAATAAATGAATTGTTGATCTTTACAAGACGTACTGTACATATGCCGGTATATGTTCATATCTAAGTGAACTTTGCCTAGGATCAAGAGGTCATAATATGATGCCACAATGATCATTGCACATTTTATAATTGCTTATTTTATTTTTGATATTCTATTATGTATGTACCAGGTATATAAAACATGATATTGAACATGTTGAATACAGTAAATTTATTTGTCAATTTTAATAATCTGATTTTCTCAAGATAACAATGATAAAAAGTTCACCAATTTGAATTTGTTTGATAGTCATAGATATCAAATCTCCTGCTTTTTATGCTATAATTTAAAGTCTATAAAATAAAACATTGAACATGTGTACTGGTGTGCAACCAGTTCTCACCAAGTACCGCTTCTGGCTAGTACATTTTTTAAAATCTAAAATCTAATCTTCTCGCCAGTACATATTTAAAATCTATGAAATAAAATGTATCTGTGTACTGGTGTGCGACCAGTTCTCACCAAGTACCATTTCTCGCCAGTACTTTGTGACGTCATTTTTTGTATATAATTTATGTGACAGTGTGTTGATTAAATGACGTCACAATGTACTGGCAAGAAATGGTACATAGCGAGAACTGGTCGCACGTCAGTAGTTTTACGAAATGATTATGGTACAAAATGACTCCTAGTAAAATCATGGAGACGAAGAATAATTGTTTCATAGTTCCTACCATTGTTGTACCGGTACTCAATATTGTATAATATTTAAAATATTTGATTTTTGCAATAGCATTATAATATATATATATGCAAAATGTAAACCAAGTGCGCTATATTTACCTTAACATCAAAATCTTCTCGTGGTTGTTTTGTCTGCGTTGACCTTGTGACTTGAGTTACAACCCTTTTCTCTGGTGTGACTTTAGGTGCAGGACTACATTTACGGGTAGGTGTGGAAAATAAACTTTTCTTGAGCCTTGACCTTGGTGTCGGCGTTTGTTTAACTAACGGTCTTTTTTCCCCTCTTCTAGGCGTACTTACACACTGTTGAACAATGCCTGGCATTGTTTTGAGTGTCGCTAAAAGTTTGTCGCGTTCTTCTGTTAACGACACAACTTTCGTCTCAATGTCCCCATTTAATTTCCTTATTCTGTTCAGTTTATTCACACACTGATTGCAAAGAACGCCAGTCATAGCTATTCCCAGTATTTTGAAAATATTTCCATAGTGATCTTGGCTAATATTTGATGCTAAGGACCTGTAAGATTTATCCCGGATATTTTTCTTACAAAAACCACACGTCTTCATGGGCGCCGCCATTGTTGCATGTTTAGTTAACAACAAAACGTATTTTCAAAACTGAAGAGTTCCAAATTTACTATCAGAGTTTCTGATTGGTTGTTCAATATGAACGAATTTGCATATTTTACAGCGATATTTCGGCTGGTTTGCCCACGGGTGATAAGTAAAAAACGCGATCACCCGTGGGTATCCGACGAAAAAACGCGATCACCCGTGGGTATCCGACGATGCTACATCGCATACATCATTTTCATTTAACAATAAAAAAAATCCTTCTAAAAACATTACAGTAAACAACACATAAGCTTACGTAAAAAAACTGAACCTTTGCTGACATATGACGTCATTTCCTTCTCTGAATTTGTCCGACAATTTACGAAAACTGTCGAGCGCAAAAGAATGTTAACTATGACGTCACAAAGATCTTGCGTTTTAATTTCCCGCGATACATTTAGAGGTGGATCAAGCATATGTACTGGATCATGTAGGAAGTACTCAGTATCAGTGTTAACGGTGACTCTTTGGCTGATTAGTTTTGTTTTGATGATTTTTTTTTTGCTTAGTAAATACACATGCAAGTTCCATGCTAAATTTATTGTCATATTGATCCAGTCATATATGCATACGTTAGGTAGGTGACAAAAAATTATTAAGAAAGAAAAGTCTAATCATTATTAGATCTACGTGCAGCCACGTCATTTTGTAATGAATAGATAAATGAAAAGAATTTAACTGTTAAAATATCTACCGGTACATGTATTTGTTATATAGTTGCATATGTGGTCAAATAATATTGGATATCACACACTAAGAAAGGGGTGAGGGCACATGTCTACAACGCTTATATAGCGTACAAAAATTAAAAAGATTTAAAACAAAATTAATGTCACTGAGGAAAATAATTAAAACACGGGTTACAACAAGGAACAAAATGAGAAATAACAAACAAAATTTATTTTTACTGATTTTAATGATCATTATTAAAAGGTAAAGAAAAGATAAAACATAATTGTATCTACATAAAAAAACAAGAGGCCGATTGGCCTTAACGGTCACCTGAGTAGCATATATCCAATACACAAACTTGTCATGGAGTCTCATATATGCATCTAATTAATTAGGTTTCATACTGAAGTAGAAAAATTATAAATTTGTAATGACAACCACATTTAATTAAAAAAGAACTGTGAAACCTATAATTTTGGTGAAAAACTAAAAGATCTGGTCTACAAAATAATGAATTCAGTTTTCCTTTTAGGTGTGTGGGAGTAAAGAAGATAATTTTTTAACGTTAAAACGTAAGCCCTAGAGTCAAAACCCATACCCCAGGGGACATAAAAATTAAAATTTCAGTAGAGAACTTCCTGGTAAACATAATTATTAGTCGTTTTTTTTATACAGATGTGTGAGAATAGAGAAGAAGATTTTTAAACATTATATGCATTAACACTTTATTGCCATATTGCCCCCCCCCCCCCCCTCATGTCCTGAACCCCTGACCCAGGGGCCATGAATTTCACAATTTAGGTAAAGGAGATTGTGGATATCATAACCATGTATTCAGTTTTTTGCCTACATGTGTGGGAGTAGAGAAGAAGATTTTTTAATATTTAACTAATTTTTACTATATGGCCATATTGGCCCCACCCTAGAGCATGAACCCCTGACCCAGGGGTCATGAATTTCACAATTTAGGTAGAGGGCTTCATGGACATCATAATCATGCATTTAGTTTTTAACAAATATATATGATAGTAGAGAAGAAGATTTTCTAAGATTTAATACATTTTTACTATATGGCCATATTGGCCCCACCCTAGAGCCTGAACCCCTGACCCAGGGGTCATGAATTTCACAATTAAGGTAGAGGGCTTCATGGACATCATAACCATGCATTTAATTTTTAACAAATATATATGATAGTAGAGAAGAAGATTTTCTAAGATTTAATACATTTTTACTATTTGGCCATATTGGCCCCACCCTAGAGCCTGAACCCCTGACCCAGGGGTCATGAATTTCACAATTTAGGAAGAGGGCTTCATGGACATCATAATCATGCATTTAGTTTTTAACAAATATATATGGTAGTAGAGAAGAAGATTTTCTAAGATTTAATACATTTTTACTATATGGCCATATTGGCCCCAACCTAGAGCCAGAACCCCTGACCCAGGGGCCATAAATTTCACAATTTTGGTAGAGGGCCTCATGGACATCATAACCATGCATTCATTTTTTTCCTCACATGTGTGGAAGTAGAGAAGAAGATTTTTGAAAATTTGGCTTTTTTTGCATATTTGGCCCCGCCCGTGGCACCCCAGGGGTGGTAGAGCCATAAATTTCACAATTTAGATTCTTCTTACCATAGAGATGCTTCACACCAAAAATGGTAACGATTGGCCTGGTAGTTTTCAAGAAGAAGTTAAAAATGTAAAATTGTTAACGCACGACGCACAACGCACGACGCACAACGCACGACGACGGACGAAGACCAATTGCAATAGGTCACCTGAGTGACTCAGGTGACCTAAAAACAGCGTTGTGTTTATCAAAATATTTTAATACAATGTAAGTCTGTTTAACATTTTATTAATGCTCAGTGGTAGTTTGTTTAAGTGTATAAGACTAGGAAGGGGCCAATGGAATAAAAGTTTGATAATTTCGGGTTCCTTGCGGTGGTAAAAGTTTTCGAGACAAAGCCAAAGTTTTTTGGTTAGGGCAAGTCCACGGGTTGCATTTAACAATGATGACAGATGTGTGGTTCCTTCTGCACTCGCCCCAACGGTCACACCGTAAAACATATTATTAATAAAGTGTTTTAAATTATCACACACGTAGTCATGCTGTTTTGAAAATAAACTACAAAATGTACATAATTAAGCAATGATCCACATTTGAAGTTAGAGAAATTGTATTTACACGAGGCTGACATGATGTAGAACTCTTTTGTATTGAAGACCAAGAAAATTAATTATTTTCATGTCACAGCATCTATTCCGGTTTGGTTTACATACAATATATACAGTGCTCTGAATAAAACGCTGGTTTATGCCTTTCTGTTACTCAAGTAATCGACTGAACCAAAATAACGTTTAGGTTCACATGTCAATCTAAAGAATATTACATTTATGCATAAATATACTATTTTTTATTTAAGCACACAGTAGGCCAATTCATTTAATTTTGTAATCCTACAAATTTTCTCTTATCAAAATAGAATGATGTCAATTATTTGTATCAAGGACCCCGCCCCCTCCTTCTTATTATCATCCACTAATATGAAAAATGTCCAGATTATCTGTTTTGAAACGCCCCCTCTACCGCTTCAGGTTTCAATACACATCCCAAAATTGAAAGTCTACGGAAATTTTGCATTGCATCAGCCATTAGTAGGCCCGGATGATAACATTAAAAAATTGTGCGAGGTAATGTAAACATTTCCCATTATAAATCTCCATAAGAAAATTGTTTTGGTTCCTGTGAAATTTTATGAGTGAAAAGGGATAATTGCTCAGTGAAGATATCTTTGATATATTTCCTTTCATCGATTTCAATTGTATTTCTTTCACAGGTATGTGTATTTTTATTAAAAAACATAAAAAAAAATGATGGAAGCAATAACTTGTGACAGACTATAGTATATCATTGCAAGTATATATTTTGATACAAACTCTCAATGACCTGGATCAGCCAAAGCGTGCCCACCACCTTACCCTCGTTTTTGCTTTGTTGGGCCTAATAAAATGTCGAAAATGAAAGTAGGTTTTTAATTAATTAATTTTACAATAATTACTTATCGGGTAAAATTCAATTATAGTTTATGGACATCATATCACACTTGTTAAAATACCAATTTGGCAAAGGTGTAAGCAGTTACTCTGGTGCAGGCATTTTTTAGTTTATTGACAAAATGTAGTATATATATTCCTACATGTAACAAATGTTAAAGTGGCAATAACTTTATATTTTTTTTCTTCAAATTCTGGTAAGCGATTAAGACATTGATAAATGTATTCTCATAAACTTTTGGTCTTTCAACAGGAAAACAAAATGTTACAAATGCCACCCCCCCCCCCCAAAAAAAGCTATTCTAATCGCCCATTCTAATATTTAGTTTTTAATGTATTAATCGGTGAACTTTGTTTTCATTATTAATTTATTTCATCTTTATATTACTTAACGTATATATACTCCAAGTAAACATTTTAAAAAAAAAAAAAGGGGGGGGGGTGTTCTGTGTCTGAACAAACGACTTGTCACTGGTACATACAGCTGTTGGATTGAAACAACTTACCCCCTCCTCCCTTACCTGAACTAAGTTACAACAGTTTTTTCTTCAACACTTTACATATACACGAATGACATGATTTTGAAGGTTTGTTTTCGGGTCAGCCATTTTACATAGTTGATTTTTAAAAATATCGCGTTTTATCTCACCTAAATTGTCACGGGGATGATATATGGAAGAAGTAGACTACATTTAGAATATATGATATGACAAACCTTTTGTTTCACGGGGAACAATTATCTAAACGGATAGAAATAAACTTTCCTTTCCTCTTCCCAAATCTGTCTATCGTCTGTTCGACATACGTCACGGCGATGCTTAGACGTTTCGCCACATGGCAATTTCGACCCCAAATGGTTTCGGCCCCAGATAATGAATTTACCGGTTTTCAAAAATAGAAAAAAGCTGTTCGAATTTTTAGTTTTAAATGTATTAATCGGTCAACTTAGTTTTCATCATTACTTTATTTCATCTTTATACTACTTAACGTATATGTACTCGAAGTAAACATTTTTTAAAGTAAGGGGGTGGGTGGAGGGATCTGGGGGGGGGGGGGGTAAAATTGATTTGAGACCACGGATGACTTCTAAAGCAATCCTGTATTTCTACATATTTTGCAGAAATGTTTGCCAGAACAACTCAAGTGAATTTACTGGTCAGTTTTACTGTATACATGTGCTTTGTTTTATTAATTCATGTTAAATTTCATATCATGCGTTTGTGAAATAAAATTTGAATTATCTTTTGGACGGCAATCCTGCTATCTGTAGCATTTCTGTTGAGTCACGATGAAGTGTGTTTGTTTTATAACAGAATGTCTGATTCTGACTGACACCGGAAATCGTGTTTATTTCAACAGCCAAAACATCGCACTTGTTGAACTGAACACAAGCACATAACAACATGTCAAGGACATTCGGTACACGCACTTTTGCACAAAATAAAATAATCAATGAAAGCAAAATATATACGGTAAAAATCGAATGACATAATGGTTTTTTTTTATGAATTGCCGCTAGAAATGTTATTCGCATTATAGACACAATCAATTAAAGAAACAGCATACATTAAACATATATAACAGGCACGTAGCATCGTTTTTGAAAGTGGGGGGGGGGGGGCCAGACTCATCCAAAAATCTTGACAAGCCAAAAAAAAAAAAAAAAAAAACAAGGAAAAAAGTAAGTTACTTTCCAAAATCCTGAAAATCCTAAACGGGGGGGGGGGGGGGGGGGGGGGGGCGGGGAGAAGAAAGAAAAACTTACTTTTAACTTCATTGGACTTATTTTCAATCCAAAATTTTCATGATCCCTTAAAAGTGGAGGGGGGGGGGGGGCAACTCCATCTTCATTCAATTATTTGTATGTAAATTTAAGAAAAATCTTTGCTGCCCAAAAAAGTGGGGGGGGGGGGGCCAGGCCCCCCCTGGCCCCCCTGATGCTACGTGCCTGTATAAGCAGCAATCACCAAGATATTATAATTTTCAACTTTTAACCCAAGGTGTGTTATTTTGTTTGCACCCACCCTCCTCCCGGAGGAAGGGGTGGGGGGGGGGGGGGGGGTACAGAGGCGGATCCAGCAATTGGAAAAGGAGGGGGGGGGTTCCAATTGATTAACATCATTGCGTACAAAAATCATTATTTGTCAATAAACAAGGCCTTTTGAACGTTCTCCATGCCTAAATTAAAAAAAGTTATTTCGTCAATATCTATTTCATATCTATTTTAATATCAGAGTGCACTGTATTTATTAAGCGTTTTTGGTTTAGGTTAGGAAGATTTGTATAATTTCTAGCCTTAAAAAAACAAGTCTACAGCCATGAGAACGTGCGTCTGTGCTAAATAGAAAGAAACACTTAGAAAGAAAAAATAATTCAGACTAATTACGACAAGCTATAATTATAAAAAGGAATTTTTTTTTTTTGGGGGGGGGGGGTATTTTTTTATGTTTTTGATGAGTACATTCTGAACTATTTATCGATTTTGATTTCTATCGATTGCCTTCTTAAAGAAAGGTCTAAATGATAGGATATGACAAAAAATTAAATTGGAATAGTTTATTTGCTGAATAGATGGAACATGTGTAATACAATTGTACAAGCAATATAGTCGTCCCAGGGAATTTAATTGATGTTACCTCTGTAATGGGTGCGCCACATCATTCGGCACTAGTACAGATGCGATCAAATTCAGGAAAGTTTTGAAAAGTTGTGCATTTTCATAATGGTTTACATATAAACCCCTTACACGGTATTTTTGAAACATAACCTCCGATTCTCGGAAACAAAACAAAAAAGGCTTTCTTTTGTGTTTCATGTGGGTATGAACGTATCTAGCATTCCAGAAAAATAACATAACCCGCATAAGCGGGTTTAATTTTCTCTGTATTTTTCTTTCTTATTTTTTTTTTTAGTATGAAACGAAGTAAAACTTTTTTATTATAATTACTTTAGTTAACTAAACAATACATTTGAAAGCAGCTTTTAAAAGTAAAAGGAATGTTTGTACTTGTACTTGAACGCCGTTTTACTCGATGGCTTGTCAGTTCAAACTGTATGTTTTCTCATGGAAGTGAACAGCGGATGCTGAAGGAGAGTACTTTTTTCGATTAAAAAATAGTTAGGGTTTTTCATATCAGAAATACATGTAAATTACGGTACGTTGTGAGAAAATCTTTAGATAAGCAATTCTTAAAGCATTCATTTGATATAATTACAGTATTTATATTACAAATGGGAAAAATTGCCTTTAAATATGCATTAGAAGTTTTCAAAAAAATTCATATGTCCCAGAGAAAGGGGGGGGGTCCGACCCCCGGAACCCCCTCTCTGGATCCGCCAATGGGGTATGAGGTCTATTTTTGGTAGCTTTACTACACTGCTTTAATAAGTTGTTTTTTTTTTAAACTAAAACAACGCCATCGTTTAAAAATCGTCAGCGTAAGACACGTCCTTTACTTCCTATAATTAGGCAACTTCAAAACAAAGAAATGTTTGCAGGCTTCAGGATCGGGGCGGATTAGGGGAGGGGGGGGGGTGGATGGGGCCTGCCCTCCCCCACACTTATGTGGTATTTCTTACTTATCAACAATGCATGCGTAAGCAAGAGAGAGAGAGAGAGAGAGAGAGAGAGAGAGAGAGAGAGAGAGAGAGAGAGAACACATGTACAAGATCAACCCTGACTCTTAATACAAATGTGAAGTATGGGGGTTCGAAACTGGGGAGCATTTTAAATTTAATATTCTAATAAAACACATAATTTCCGCTGAGTACTATTTGGAGTATGCTCCAAAAGCTGGTGGAGGAAGTATTTACGTCTCTAGAGGAAGACAGAGCACGGAAATTCATGTAAAAAGTCCTGACATGTAGACAAACTGTACGTGTATTCACATCAATTATTTCTCAACAAAATATAACACATTATTTACATGTATATTATGCCCTTTATCATCTGCAAGCATGGAGATGTGTCTGCATCTATAACTGGTGAAATTCTCTTTCTATCTCTCTATCCCTCTCTCTCTCTCTTTTTTTCTCTCTCTCTCATAATTTTTAGCTTCTATCATGCGTGTTTTAATTAATTAAAGTACTATCATTATTTTACATAAACAAGCTTAATTTTTATAAAATGTAAAATAAATACCCAGGTTCCAAAGCAGAATATATATTACATCGATCATACTTAATTTCTTTCCATAAATGTTTACTTAAGAGAGAGAGAGAGAGAGAGAGAGAGAGAGAGAGAGAGAGAGAGAGAGAGAGAGAGAATTACAGACCATTAATTACCTCGTTCTTTTAAAAGTTGTTTATATTTACGCTCCCTACCCTCTTTTCCACAAACATTTGACATAAACACAGTTTGTTGATAAATTCCCCAATAACACTGGATTTATCGTCTTTGTTGCTCAAAAGTTCATCAGTGTTTAAATGTAACCGTACACGCCTAATTAAGTGTATCAAATACGACAGACCAACAAAAAGTACAAAAGCCACCCCACGTGCTGAACCTATACACTTCTATTCAATCAAGTCATCGCCTTTCATGTATGCATGTTTTAGACTTTCCAGATCTGTTCCAGCTCGCCCATTCTTTCCACAAATTGTTTATAAAATAGTTTTTCGGAATTTCATAAGTTAAAGTGACAAACACTTATAAATACACGTGTCTTCACCACATTAAAATTGCTTAGTAAGTTCACACGCACCGTTGTATTTTGTGATGCGATTTTTATAAACCATAATCTTTGAAATAATTAATTAAACATAAGCATTATTCACATTTTTTTCTCAAAATGTAAGATTGCATGTAACTTTCAATAAGACATCTGCGTTATTTATGTCCAATTTTTGGCACTAATCGATAGTACAGCGCCGATAGATGTAGCTTATACTCGTTGAGTAGTAAGATTTTTACATGGTGTCTTAATTTAATTTCCATATTATCGATGTAACACAACGAATGAATACATGTATCTCTCTCTCTCTCTCTCTCTCTCTCTCTCTCTCTCTCTCTCTCTCTCTCTCTCTCTCTCTCTATGAACATGAATACAAATATCGGCCAAGTGATTATCTATTTAAAAAAATTAAATACATGTAATAGTCGTTTATAGAGTGCATGCAGTTGCATACGTTAATCTGAAGTTTTAATAAATTTCGCGATTCTAAGATTTTTTTATTGCTGTACATTGTACATTGTAACAAACACACATTAACATTGACTTCAGTATCATCGAAATTTTTTTCTTGTATAAAAAAGAAAAGATGAAATAGTATCATTTGAGTTTACATCTAATGCCCTTTAACATGCATTTTTATTACTTACTGATAATTCTTGATTACTTTCTATATTTCCAAGTAAGATTGCTATTTTTTAACTTTAGAATAGGTTTTTATTATTCTAAATGGTCTTGATATTTCGAAATGAAAAGAAATGAACCTTGTACAAAATAATTCTAAATTACACAGCATTTTTGACACTAAAGAAAAAGCCAAAATTTTACATAGACATTAGCTGTTCTATGAAAATTAAAGATTAAAAAAAAAACAACAACAATCGTATAGATCAACCACAAAAAAGATAACTATGGCAGCTTGTATTATAATAACCATGGAAGAGTCGTGACAACACTAGCTATTATAACCAATTTGATTCAGAGTACTATCATGTCATCTAAAAATATTTACAGGACATGTCATAACTTGGTGTTAAAAGGGAGATAACTCAAATTATCAATCTCTTCAGCTATAGGCATTTTCATAACTAACCCCCCCCCCTCTCTCTCTCTCTCTCTCTCTCTCTCTCTCTCTCTCTCTCTCGTTAAATGTGTTGTCATGATAATCAGTCCCTCTACATCTATCCTCCCACCACGCATTATTCACAACCTTTCACCTCGCATGTTTTATCATTAAAACACGGCGATAAAGCTCTGCCATTCGTTCAACTGTACTTGAGATCATGAGCGTGATAAGTTTTCATACATACATGAACTCGAATAGGTTTCGAGTCCCGTGATCAGGTAATATAAATAGTAGAACCATGCGGTGACGTGGCGCTCTAGACTCGCTCGTTAGTTGTATGTGTTTTAAATGAGGTAAAATGGCAGATAGAAATGAATACGATGATTTAGGACTATCGAACGAAGAGGCAGTTTCATTATTTTCCTTCCTTACTAAAGAAAGCGATAGAAAAACAGAGTTGACATAACGGGGCTTACTCAGAAACTTGCCAAAAAAAAAATCCCACCACGGTGAGCAGTGCTGCGCATGTGGCAGGGACCGGACCAGCATTTGAAATTAAGCACGAGGGGCGAGGTCCCAAAAGTTGGCTGAATTTGTAGAACTGTTTCAGGAGGGACATGTAGCGAAGGCCGCGCTCGTTATTGACGAGGAGAAAGCCGTTTACAACAAAGAAACAAAGAAACAAAGTCCTTAAGGTGGACTACCACACCTGGTAAAAGTCACTCAAATCAAAAGAAAATTATTTAATTACGAAAGGTATGATGATAAATAAACTGTACGTATATGTCAAATAAGCGAAAAAATGTGGGAGGGCGTATTTTGTTTAGCGGGTGGGGGATCCAATGCCTTTTTTGGGGGGTGGGGGGTAGCTTTGTTTTACTTATTTGATAAGGTTTTTTTCAGGGGAAATATACGCAACCACTCCACCTGTAGACCCGCGCATGAAATGTATTACATGAGGAATTCTTTTAAAAGTAAAATGGAAATTAAGTGTTCAAACAGCTGTACCCTGCTAGATGTAAGTGTAGGTGTCCCTGACAATGCGTTATTTCTTGATTTGCATCTTATGTAGAATAAAGTGCATATATTTATTGATATTTTTGAAATTATGATCGATGTACTTCAACCACGCCATCATTTAAACCTGACTTTGAGCTTTGGAGGACCTTTATCGTGCCAGCGCCTACTAAGACATGTCCGTCACTTCCTATAGTAAGCTTAAGCCACCAAGGAAATCGATTTTTTTACATGCATTTTTTTTTTAATTTACCAACCATTAAGGAATTAATTTTAGAAAAAAATCCAGACATTTTTCAAATTTCATGTTTTTCACAAAAGTTTTCAAGGGGATACCCATTTCTGAGAGGTTATAACAAACAACTAGCAAGTAAACATATACTTTTTCTTATTTATAATGTATTGTTAGGATGTATATATATTTATATATATATAATCTAAACTGGGTTAGCCATGATTGAGCCCAATTAATGCTAACTATAGGACTACCTTAAGAGAATTAACAAGCCGCAGAATTAAACTATCGTCCCTACTAATGGAAAATCGACGCCTTGTTATTTGTATAAAGAAGTTTCTGTTAACATTTTTATCAAAAACCTAAGAAGTCCGAGAAAGATAACTCTTCCTTTTCATGCCGTTTTATTTTTAATTTATTTTATATTTTATCTCTGTTTATTCTTTTAGACATTGCAGAAATACTTGACAGGCTTTCACTGATTTAGAACTTTTCGTTTTTCAGTCCACAAATTCACGGCAATTAATTAATTTCTGATCACATGCAACACAGAACAACAGGAGAATGTGCATCAGTTGTTTGAATGGAAGTCCAAGTAGCCGCAAACACTTTAAATTAGCCGCTTCCAAGTTCAAGTTTGTTCACATTGCGTTATGAAATGCATGCTCAATTATTCAGTCAGACAAAGTTATCTGTACAAATCAAAGTAAATTCATCCGCTCAATCAAATGTATATAGTATATTTGTATGTAATAAGATTTCAAAGTGACATATAGGTACAATAAGCCGGATGTAATTCGATAATGGAATCACTACTCTACAGTACGGACTGAATTGTTGTAGGCTTATGGAAACATGTTTACATATAGGAAATCACTTTTCTACAGTACGGACTTAATTGTTATAGACTGTTTCGACTGAGTAGGGAATATACACTCTCAGTGAATGCCTAGATATTTATCAATAGTATTATAGAAACCTTTTTTTACAAAATAAGAAAACCCGTACATGTCTTACCTTTAGAACAGCGCTCTTAAAATAATTCCTATCGCTTGATATCAGGTACTAAAATATATATATAACTGTCTTAAAAGGTATGACTATATAAGGCGTTGTTACTTAACACAGCCGAGAACATAATGTTATGGTCTTCAATATGCCTCATACATATATTGCGGGCCGTTTTAATCAGGGTGAACCTTCATTGTTTTGTAGGGATTTAAACAGTATAAAAGAGTATACAATGACTGGTGATTTAAAGGTAATTCAACAATACACGTACCACGGCCATTGATAGATTGAAGCTGATATGTAATATGACAACAATTATCCCCCACACACAGAT
This sequence comes from Magallana gigas, assembly GCF_963853765.1. Lineage (NCBI taxonomy): Eukaryota > Metazoa > Mollusca > Bivalvia > Ostreida > Ostreidae > Magallana > Magallana gigas. Next base: position 1,004,883 of record NC_088853.1, on the reverse strand, counting down.
ATCTATTTATCAGCAGATGTTCTGCATTGAGATGGGTCCTTAGACTTGTCGGGAATTAAAAAAAAAATCAAGTGTTGAATATCGCAAAAAACACTAAACGTAGGGGACATGTTTACATATGGTAAAACACTACAGTTCTCACTAATTATTGTAAACTTGTTTTAACCATTAATTGTGTGACCAAGTAGACACGAAAGACATTTCCATATTTATTGGATGAAAAAGGTGGCAGGATAACAATCTGCAATATAAACAAGAACACAATAAGTAATACAATAGCTATATACAAGGTACATATACCTTCGTAAGTGAACACAATTATGTGATAAATTGTACAATAAACATTCATTTTCACAAGAAACAAGTTTCAGTTAAGAATTTCTTGTCAAGTGTGCAACTAAAATAAACGGTCATCACCTGTCTAATTGAACCTACTCATGACAACATTACATTGCATCTACATGTATTAACAGCACTATACATGTTCCGGTAGATCAAAAGATACATAGGTGGAACAACATCCTAAACCAGATCTTTTACAAGAAGTTTACTGAATCAAAACATTATGACTAGATCTATGTTCCATACATTTGCACAAATGATGGGTTACTTAATGATGTGCACACACATGTACAAAATATCATATTACAAATTAAACTGTGAACACTGATGCCTTCAAATACATCTCGATGATATGGGTACCTAAAACTAGTTCAAATGAGTGCAAATATGCAAAATACGTATTAAAGTAACAACATGCAACTGATACACAAATCAGAATAGACCTACTCTACAAATCTATGCAATAACTGTATCATACTTCAAATATCATGACCATAAACTCGAGAAAATAACACGGGTGTAATACTGTTGTGTACACGTGATCGACCGTGAATATAGACTGCAGGTTTACATTGACAGATTAAATATATAAAAATAGTGTTGCAGTAAGTTATGTATGAATAACAATAATAACCAACAACATGTAATGTATTACCTATAAATTCAGCAAATATATCTGTTGAAGAACAATAGTTGTGCCAGCGTTCTTTTTTACCGCTTTTTCCGGCGTATAATAGAAAACAAAACCGGAGCTACAGAAATAGGAAGAAATCCGGAATACATTCTAATATTATAAAAATATGTGACTCGCTCACATACTCCCCTGCTAAAACAGGTAACGTCCTCGTTACTGTAGCAAAAATGTAATAATCAACTATGTTACACAAAATGAGCCTCATCAAAGTCAGAATCAGCATCCCTTGACTAGATAGAGTGTAGAGCCTTTGTTACAGTGAAAAAAACTTAAAGCACCCAGAAAATTTTGTAAAAAAAATATTGTTCAGCAGAAAAAAACTTAAAAATGCAAAGTACAGCAAAAACAGTCATCCATAAACCAGAGATGTCAGTACACCTATTCATATATACATGCATGTAAAACACAACTAGGTTACAGGATAGATCTAACATATTTCACAGGGTAGATCTTGGTTCATGATGTACATTGGTATGTTTCCCTAGGGTAGAACGGGTGGATCTTCTTAGTTCGCGGTATCCATTGTATCCAAGAGCGGATGGAAGATCATCTTCGTCAGAACTGTCACTTTGCTCTCTGACACGAAGCGGTTGTAGATTCGTCCTATTTTCAACCCGACGTGGTCCAGACTTGGCAAGAGGTTCAATTAAGTAGATGTGTCTCTCAGGGTCTAGGCATTTCACAACCACAAACGGAGAGGAATTCCACTTATCCTGTATTCTGTTTCGCCCCTGGACTCGGTTTCTTGTCAACACTTGAGTTCCATTTTCTAGTAGCTGTTGAGAAGACTTGGGCTTCACCTTGTGTGCTGCTTCACGCGAAATAGCTTCTTTCTGAAGGCGCTCCCCTGCTTTTCTGTATGCCATCTTCATTTTTTCTAGATGTTGGGTGACATACTGGAAATGGTTGTCTTTCTGTCCCTCCTCATCCAGGTCTAAAAGTGAGTCTATTGGGAGCCTTGGGTGTCTACCCATCATCAAATAAAACGGTGTGAACCCGGTGGAAGCATGGACAGTGGAGTTGTATGTAAACAACAACTCCGGTAGAAGTTGCGGCCATTGTCGTTTCTGTTCTGGTAGGAGGGTCCTGAGTAAGTCGTGCAATGTTCTATTAAACCTCTCGCATTGGCCGTTTCCTTGAGGGTGGTAAGGCGTAGTTCGGCTTTTCTTCAAACTGTAGATCTTACAGAGTTCAGCAACTAATTCTGACTCAAAGTTCCTCCCTTGATCAGAGTGTAAACGCTGTGGTACACCATAGTGCATAAACCATGACATCACGAGAGTTTTTGCTGTAGTTGCTGCAGTCTGATCACGAGTAGGGATAGCTACGGTGAACTTTGAAAACACATCTGTCATCACTAGTACGTTTTCTCGCCCATCACTTGCTGGCTCCAAAAGAGTGAAGTCCATTGCTAGAATTTCATTCGGTTCATTAGCTAACAAGTGGTTCATAGGGACAGACACGCGAGGTGATGGCATTTTGGCAACATTGCAACGTTTACATGTTTTGCAGTATTCTTCAACATCCTTGCGCATTCCAGTCCAATAAAATCTGGAACAGACCAAGTTTGTGGTTCTTTCTATTCCTTGATGCCCTTGTTGGTCATGGAGCATCTCCAACACTTGCTTTTGCAGTATATCTGGTACAATGAGCTGTTGTAATTCGCCAAGGTGTGGGTCAGTCACTTTTCGAAACAGTAGTCCACCCGTAAGGAAAATGCGATCCCTCTGCCTCAGCATGGCAATAACTTTGGGAGATTCTCCACCTCTTTCTTTGGCAGAAGGTGTCCGTCCACTTTTAAAGTACACAAGAAACTGTTTAATGGTACTGTCACTTTCTTGTATGGAAATAATATCTTTCCGACTGTATCTTGGTAATGTATGAATTGCTCCACAGAACACAGAGAGTGTGTCTTGTTCACATGTGTTCCGTTGTTTGTCTACTTCTTCCTCTTGCAATGTTATAGCGTTCTGATAGGCGGTCACCTGGAGTGTAGGTGGAATTTCTGTTGTGGTCTTTGGCAACCTTGATAAAGCATCTGCAGCCTGATTCAGTTTTCCAGAGCGATATTCTATGGTGAAGTTGAATTGAGCCAATTGGGCAGCCCATCTTTGCTCCACAGCTCCGAGCTTTGCACTGGTTTGCAAGTAAGATAAAGGGTTGTTATCTGTAATGACCTTAAACTTGGAACCAAGCAAGTAGTCTCTGAATTTCTCTGTTACAGCCCATTTGACTGCTAACAGTTCTAATTTAGCCGAACTATAGTTGGAATCGTTCCGTTCACTGGGTCGAAGAGTCCGACTTGCATAGGCTATCACACGTAGAACATCATTCTGCTTCTGCATTAGCACTGCACCAAGTCCTTGGAGGCTGGCGTCGGTCTCAAGGATAAATTCTGATTTGTAATCTGCGTATCCTAAAACGGGGGAGGAGGTCAGTTTCTCCTTCAACTTGTCAAATGCCTCTTTGCAATCTTGTGTCCATGATGCCTGTAGCTTACAGTTAGCTTTAGGTGTAGTCTTTTCCTTGTTACACACTCCTATCAAGTGGTAGAGTGGTCCTGCCACTTGTGCAAACTTGGGTACAAACCTCCGGTAGTAGCTTGCAAACCCAAGGAAGGAACGAAGGTCTTTTACAGTGTTTGACTTTGGCCAAGTCTCCACTACGTTTACTTTTTCGGGGTCCGTGGCTATACCCTTAGCTGAGATTACATAGCCCAGGTATCTAACTTGATCCTTAAAAAAATGACACTTTCGCCCTTTTAGCTTTAAGTTATGTTCTTCCAATCTTCCCAATACCTTATCCAAGCGAGTCAAATGTTCCTCCAATGTTGATGAATATATAATCAAGTCATCAAGGTATACGAGCAAGATTTGGAAAACAGAGTCATTGAAAATATTCTGCATCAACCGCTGAAACGTAGCCGGGCTGTTACACAGGCCGAAGGGCATTCGAGTGAACTCGTACAGTCCAAAAGGTGTGCTGAATGCTGTTTTATGTTGGTCATCTGGGTGCATTGCGATTTGGTGATACCCACTAGCTAGGTCCAACGTTGTAAAATATTTCGCACCAAGCAAGGCATCCAAGGATTCGTCTATCCGAGGTAGTGGGAACGCATCCCGTACTGTCTTCAAATTTAATTTTCTATAATCCACGCACAGGCGAATGGAACTGTCCTTCTTCCGGACTACCACAATAGGCGCAGCATAGGGACTTGTGCTTTCTTTAATGATGCCCTTGTGTAAGAGATCCTGTATGTGGTTTTTCACTTCTTCAAATTGACTCGGTGGGATCCGTCTGTATGGTTGAGCTATTGGCTGGTCATCTGACAGCTGGATACGGTGCTGTGTTTTGGTCGTATAGCCAAGGTCTAGGTCGTCAGATATGAAAACATTTCTGTGTTTTTCCATCAGGTGTCGGATTTTCTGTTTTTCACTTTCATTGATATCTAGTTCCTCCAGGAAATCCATAGGGACAGGGTCATTCTCTTTTACCTCCTCGAAATCAGCTTTCAAGACGACAGTCTCTTCATTCTCACCAGTCTGAAAAAACTCTATCTCTGAATCTCTATCAAAAACACAGTTCACCTCCCTTATGATTCCAATCCTCATGTTCGGTTTCAACCAAAGGTCTGTTGGTTTGAGGTTAGCTATCCTGACTGGAAATAAGTTCTTAGAAGTTGTAGACACAGAGTTTATGACCATTACTTCTGCATTAACTGAGAGTGGTTCAATGTTCACAACTTTATCAGACAGAGTTTTCTGTGTCGGCCCAACCACATTCACAACACTCACGGAATTTGCAGGAACACACACTTCACTTCTCCCTGCCACTCTGGCAAATCCCTTGACCTCTGACCTCACATGTTTTCCAATGTTCGGCAAGAAACTCTTGAATATCTCCATACATTGCGAAATGATGTTCATCCCCATTAGGCCAGGTTTGTCAATCCTACCATCCTTCTCCGGACAATCCTTGACAATTAGAATGCCCCTGCCCTCAATGGTCTTTTCAAGCAAAGGTATGTATACATCTGTCTCGATATATCCAATATATGGGATATCCAGTCCATTTGCAGCCTTAAGTCTGAGCCAATTACGACCGGACTGTACTTCAAATGTAGGTTTCAAAAATTGGTTAAAAAACGATTCGTTAATTGTTGTTACCATAGATCCAGTGTCTAAAATAAATGGCACAATTATGTCACCAATTTTTAAGTCTATAACTGGACTATCTCCTATCAGTTTCTGTACTAGTGGCGAGCCTTTTTTGTCACTGCCTACAAGTCGGCTCTCAGCCGTAGGCCTGATCCGTTTAAATCCTGAGTGTTAGCTGATGCCTCAGAATCTCTTTGGCGTTTACGACATTCTCTCTTCATGTGGCCTGGTTTCCCGCAATAGTAGCACTGTCTTGTGTTACCAGTTTTCTGACTTTTGTTCTGCGTTTTCAGAAATTCCATTTCCTCTCTCATGTTCTTCATTACAGATTTAAGATCGAGCAGGAGTTTGGACAAGTCGGTTGACTCTGTAGTTTTGGGTACAGACTGAGTGGCCAAAACTGGTACCTCATATTCGTAGTCATTGGTTGTTGCCACTGCGGTGTCCTTTGAGTCCTCAACCAAAAGTGTTGCCTCTTCCCTAATGTCACTAAAGGTAATAGATGGTGTGCTTCGGATTCTTTTCTTCAGCTCTCTTCTCAACCATACCTCTTTGACATTTTCCGCCAACTGGTTTCTCAGGGTCGTGTCGCGATCCGTGATGACTTTTTGATCTCTCTTGCAAACTCGGTCTAGTTTGCACATGAGTTTGTGACAATACTCTTGTAAAGTTTCATCCTCTTGTTTACACTGATAAAAGTCTGAGAGGAGTTCAGATATGGTTCCTCTGTCTCCAAACACTTCCCTGAGGATATCTAAAATATCTTTTGGCTTCTTTTTTTCGGCTGTCGACCTGTAACGCACTTCTTCTCTTGCTGGACCCTCCAGATGGCTGATGATGAAATTCACTTTTTCAATGTCCGACGTTGGTCGTGTCTTCAATGCAAGTTCAATGTCCTCAATAAACTCATCGACGGTTATATCACTGTCCCGTTTCCCCGAAAAGTTATTGATCTTCCTCTCCCTTGGAGTAAATACCACTTTTGGTTCTGCAGCATCTCTGGCCATCACATGGGCCAATTTCAGCTTCAAATCCGCAAGTTCCTTCTCCAAGGATTGTACCTTCTCTTCAGCCATGTCCGGTTTTGAGCTTGTCGTCGCTTACGTCTACCACCTTTCATAGAGTCTTCTTTGGCAATGGAAACTATATCCTACCGGCGACGCCATTTGTGACCAAGTAGACACGAAAGACATTTCCATATTTATTGGATGAAAAAGGTGGCAGGATAACAATCTGCAATATAAACAAGAACACAATAAGTAATACAATAGCTATATACAAGGTACATATACCTTCGTAAGTGAACACAATTATGTGATAAATTGTACAATAAACATTCATTTTCACAAGAAACAAGTTTCAGTTAAGAATTTCTTGTCAAGTGTGCAACTAAAATAAACGGTCATCACCTGTCTAATTGAACCTACTCATGACAACATTACATTGCATCTACATGTATTAACAGCACTATACATGTTCCGGTAGATCAAAAGATACATAGGTGGAACAACATCCTAAACCAGATCTTTTACAAGAAGTTTACTGAATCAAAACATTATGACTAGATCTATGTTCCATACATTTGCACAAATGATGGGTTACTTAATGATGTGCACACACATGTACAAAATATCATATTACAAATTAAACTGTGAACACTGATGCCTTCAAATACATCTCGATGATATGGGTACCTAAAACTAGTTCAAATGAGTGCAAATATGCAAAATACGTATTAAAGTAACAACATGCAACTGATACACAAATCAGAATAGACCTACTCTACAAATCTATGCAATAACTGTATCATACTTCAAATATCATGACCATAAACTCGAGAAAATAACACGGGTGTAATACTGTTGTGTACACGTGATCGACCGTGAATATAGACTGCAGGTTTACATTGACAGATTAAATATATAAAAATAGTGTTGCAGTAAGTTATGTATGAATAACAATAATAACCAACAACATGTAATGTATTACCTATAAATTCAGCAAATATATCTGTTGAAGAACAATAGTTGTGCCAGCGTTCTTTTTTACCGCTTTTTCCGGCGTATAATAGAAAACAAAACCGGAGCTACAGAAATAGGAAGAAATCCGGAATACATTCTAATATTATAAAAATATGTGACTCGCTCACAATTGTTTTTATCATTTGATTTGTTTTATTCCATAGAGTTAAACTTTACATAAAGCGAAACACTACACCTCAAAACGTACTGTTGTAGACAGTTATAGCTGAGAAAGTCAAAACACTCTGTGAATGCTTATACTACTACCTGAAATATCATAGGCCAATTTATATTAACATGAGAAATTGTACACGTCTTACCTTTCTTATAGCATTCCTAAAATCATTTTCATCGCTTGATATCAAGTACTAAAATATATAACTGTCCTAAAAGTATGACACATTACGTGTTGTTACTAAGTGGAGCCGAGAACATCATTTTCTTCTATTTGCTCATACATATCTTGTAAGCCATTTTATTCAGAGCGAACTGTCATTGTTCTGTCGAGATTTAAACCCTTTAAAAGAATATGTAGTGAATGATGATTTAAAGGTAATTCAACAACACACGTACCACGAGGGGGGGGGGGGGGGGCATTGATAGATTGATGATGATATGTAATATGACATGCAGATTTTTTCAGTCAGAAAAATGGATCATCAGACTTTGAATGTCGCCAACAAAAATAAAATTCAACACAATTAACGTCCGTGACATCAATGTCAATGGCTTTAATTCTGTGTGTAGTATAAAGTAGGATACATCTCGACAAAACACACACACACCAAACACACACGTCCTCAACGAGTTGTACAAAAGACAGAGGTGATTGTCAATTCTCCCGTTATGTAGTATAAAGTAAGATATAACTACAACTTAACAAATACATCGTGTCCTAAACACTTGGTGCTAAAGACAGAGGTGATTGTCAATTCTCCCGTTATGTAGTAAGATATATCTACAACTAAACAAACACATCATGTCCTAAACCCTTTGTATCACAGACAGAGGTAATTGTTAACTCTCCTGATATATAGTATAAAGTAACTTATATATACAACTAAACAAACACATCATGTCCTAGACCCTTGGTACCACAGACAGAGGAGATTGTCGATTCTCCCGTTATGTAGTATAAAGTAAGATACTTCTACAACTAAACAAACACATCATGTCCTAGACCCTTGGTACCACAGACAGAGGAGATTGTCGATTCTCCCGTTATGTAGTATAAAGTAAGATACTTCTACAACTAAACAAACACATCATGTCCTAGACCCTTGGTACCACAGACAGAGGCGATTGTTAATTCCCCCGTTATGTAGTATATAGAAAGATATAACTACAACTAGACTCTTGTTGCTATAGCAACAAAAAGGTCTTCCGTTCCTCATGTATTAATCTGCACAAAAAAATCCAGTTATCTTGTAAACAGAAAATGGATACATGTACATTTTGTCTTTCCTCAAAGTTTGGATGTTCAAGTTTTCGTTAGTTATAATATCTCGTTGAAAAAAGGTTTTTATCTAGGGACCGGAAATAAACAAACGGAAGTGATTTAAAAAACGGAAAGTAGATATGTTAGTTCATTTACCAACGTACGTTACTGTTCATAACATTGGGTAAAATGTTTTTAAAAAAGTTAAAAGTTTTAAAAAAGTTCTATTGCTTTTGAACATTTCAAGTATTAACCGGAAGTGACGTAGGACCCAATGAAACCCGTTAAACACATGTTCAATCAATGTCCATTATCTATATAAGTCTTGATCTATCATAGTTTCTTGTGGGTACTTTGTTTTTAAAAAAGAAGGCTACCTGAGATATTTGAGATGTCTCACCGGAAGTAGATCTTTTTTTTTACCATGTGTAGATGACTTTTTGTATTTCTATAGCTAAAATGCTACTTCAATATAGCATTGAATGACTTATTTTTGACGTCGTCGTGTCAATAACTGCCGTCAGGTGAGCAGACAAATTGAATAACGCGCGTTAGCGCGTTATGATAATTTGTCTGCTCACCTGACGGCAGTTATTGACACGACGACGTCAAAAATAAATCATTTAATGCTTATATTTACATTCCCTTACTGAGGAAATCAATTGTTTACTTAAATAAATCGATATTAAGTGCAGATCACGGAGGGAGTGAATAAGTAACAGCAAGAACAGCTGTTTTGTAAAACCGGTTAAAACTGGTTTTCACATAGACTGTTGAGATAAGATCGACGAGCATGAAAATATAATCCATGATAAATAACTTTTGAAATGTTGCTTTAAAGAATAAAGTCAACTTTTTTGTTGAATAATTATAAAACATGGTGTTTTGACAACATTCATGAAATACATTTTTTAACTGATAACATAGAAATCACTGTTTGAGAACTACTTATGTAAATTACTCGTAAATTCATACGCAGTGAATAGGTGTTGCATTTAGAGGCATTTAAACATCACCGAATTTAATGGAAAAACACAGTAGAATGTAAATATTGCTAAATAACCAAATTATTTTTAAAAATATCAAAATTGGGTGTACTTCCTGTGACGACCGGAAGTTACGCCGGATAAAACAAAATAGTGTTAACACATGTACATACATAGGTCTATCATCCCACAAAGTTTGGTTGTTCAAGTCTTTACTGTTTTTGAGATCTCGTCGAAATCAGGTTTTTGGTCTCTGGACAGTCAACGGGCAAACGGAAGAGTTCAATGTAAATTGTATTCAATATTTCTTGTATACTTGCCTTTTGTACATTATTTTTCAATTATCTAACTAAAATATATCAAAGGAAAACAGTTAAACTGATAAACAGCTCGATTTTTTTTAACTCTTCCGGTATGGACCGGAAGTGACGGAAGACAAAATGAAACCGGTTAAACACATCTTTAATCAAATGTCTATCATCCATGAAAGTTTCGTGTATTGATCGCTTATAGTTTCTGAGATCTCGCGGGTACAAAATGTGTTTTAAAAAAGCTACCTGAGATAATTGAGATATCTCACCGGAAGTAGAAATTTTTTGTTGATATTACATCGCAGAGATTTCCTATGTATAGATTTATTCTTATATATTTATTCTATTGACAAAAAAATTGATGCATAAAAAAAATTATTTTATAAGTGCTTCCGGTGACAACCGGAAGTTATGACGAACAAAACAAAAGTGTTTAAACACATCTACAGCTATATAGGTCTATCATCCCACAAAGTTTGAATGTTTAAGTCTTTACCGTTTTTTAGATCTCGAGGTGACAAGCTTTTTGTCGCGGGACAGGAAACGGACGACCGGAAGTGAATTTAGACCATTTTTAATAAAAATCCTCTAGATCTTTTTATTTTCTGTCATTCCTAAAAATTTTATAAAAATCCATCAAGACATCTTTGAGAAATTCACGAGAGAAAAAGGGGAAAAAAATAATAATAACTAGACACGATCTCGTTGCGAGCAACGAGGAGGTCTTCCGTCCGATTTTTAGAACAGGAAATGACCTTGCCTTTTATCATCATCAACGAAACATATCAGGAAATGCAGATGTGATCTAAAAGAGCGATGGATGAAGGATTATACACCTGTAGGATCCTTAATTTTAAGGACCAGTCCCATTTTATTTCATATTAAATAAGAGGTCTTTTGACTTAATAACAGGTCTAATAACCTGTAATAAAAAGAAACCGAAGAAAAAAAGAGGGCCTTCCTTTGTTAACGGAAGACCCTAATAACAATAAGAATAGAAGGGTCTTCCGCTGAAGACGGAAGACCCTAATAATAAAAGACTGTTTTTGTCTAAATCTTAATTGAAGAGTGTTTTTCAACTTGTACTACAGTCCAACAACCCTTTTATGTTGATTATTTTAGTTAGAAAATTAAATAAATAGCAGAGAAAGAAATAGAGAGAAAGAACAAATCTTGGCTCCGGCGAGATTAGAACACACAGCCTTTGCAGGTGTCTCAAAACATGGCTGACGCGAAATAATTCCCGAATTTGTGTTTGAATTTGGGGCGTTTTCGCCCGGGAGAAGAGCTGAGTTTTTGTATGAGATGAAAAACAAAGTGTAAGATGTCTGACTATTTAGGTTTGGTAACAGTGCGAGGTCATTTGAAATATTGACGCGTGTTTTTGTCTGGAGGGGGGTGAAAAGACCCGAGCTTGATTTTCGTCGTAAATAAATCGAAAATAGAATTTTGAGGTGTGGATCTCGGATTCGTGTAAAAACTATTAGGGGAAGTCCTAAAACAATGACTGATGCATTTTACCCATGTATTTCAGTGTTGAGAATTTTTGTTCGTGTCGTTTACTATTATGTTTGACTGTTTTATTTCAGCAGGATTGACAGAATCTTTATAAATGTAGAAATAACGAAATCAGTAACACGTAAATTTATTCGGTAAAAATTTGATGCAGTAATTTCCACAGTTCTAACATTCATAAGTAGTTCACACGCTATCGTAGATTCAGACTAAACGGAAAAAAAGAAATATACATGCAACAGAAATATTACGTGGCTGCACAGGGGCCAAGTCCATTTCAACATTAATTTCAATGAAACCATAAATAAAGAAAGAGGTCGAACTCTGACCCAGATAGAAAACTACCAGCTCGCTTCAAAATCCTAAAAAATCAATTAATCCTTAAAACACTCGCAACGTGCATGTATTTTTCATAAAAGTAATGTCTGAGATACACTCCTGCCGAATTTTAAGTTGATGGGTCTTACAATAGGGGAGATATACGCATTATTCTCTCGAAGTCGCGAGTTTATTTTTACTCGGACATTTACCGGTCCAGAGCTCACGATGGGATTTTGCCTATGACAACAGCAGTATTGCAACAAGTCGAGAAACATTTGCAATAATCTTTTAAAATCTTACATCAAACGCAATTTATGGATTTACTTTTTACTTTTAAAGTTTTCAGAAATAAAATATATAAAATGCCATAACATTTACATGCTAAACACTACATATGTATGATGAGAGAGAGAGAGAGAGAGAGAGAGAGAGAGAGAGAGAGAGAGAGAGAGAGAGAGAGATTAATCAGAAATCGATTTGATCAGAGACATAAATAACATTTACGTCTTTGATTTGATAAAGAAATTTATAATTGTTTTATCTGCTTTTTCATATGAATTATATTTCTTTTTGTCTCAAGTTTTTCTTTGCCGACAATAACTGCATAATAAAAAATTCTGGTAAGTCAGCAAATAAAATAACCTACATCATTAAAAATATAGTATGATTATTTATTCCCCATTTTCCCGAATCCAAACGATATCCAAGTGTTATGTCTAAATGACCAATGTTAAGCATTCAGTTGATAATAAAAATCGGTTTTTTTTAATCCCAGACAGTCAATAGATTTGTTATTAAATCATTGAACAGTGAATTTCAAAAAATAACATCCGTAGACAATATCCCGTAACTAGAAAAAAATACGTATTTACTTTTTTTGACGTCAAATGTACATTAGCCTCTAGCCTCATTACTCCATGTTACCTGTAGTAGATCTTTTAGAGAGAGAGAGAGATAGAGAGAGAGAGAGAGAGAGAGAGAGAGAGAGAGAGAGAGAGAGAGAGAGAGAGAGAGAGAGATTTTAGTGTTCAGGAATTCAATATAAACGCAACATTTGTCAATAAACGCATGTATACATGCATACATGTACATATCTAAATGTTTGAATAAATACAAAACAACCTTTCTTTTTAAGCCATGTGAAATACTAAAAACGTTGGTGCATTGCTAAATGTTGTGTGTATACCACATTGAAATGGCGGCATTTCTTTCATGCCGGCAAAGCGATCCAGTGAACTCTAATGCGGTCGAACTGCAGGGGTGCTTCGGCGGCATGTCTTTGATGCTGGCAATGCGACAATCGTCCGAATTTAGCGAGCAGTTGACAGAAAAGAGCTCTATATTTGTACTGAAAAAAAGCCGCTATTGTTTTTATTTATGACAAAAAGAAAACGGAAAACATTCAAATCCATCATTATAAAGATAAAATCGTTAAACAAAACACAGTTAAGCAAGAACAAATAAAACGGCACTCGGGGACTGAACCCGGGTCGCCTGGACACAAGTCCACCACTCTAACGACTGAGCTACGCGGACTCTCGCTTCAGAACTTTGGAGCCCAAAATCTCGAGAATGCATGGATCGATTTTAAAAAAGATTTCATATTCAGAGGTTTTTAGAGTGTCTCTATCGAATAGTAACATAAAAAAAATTCAAGTTCAAAAAATTGAAAAATTAAGGTTTTTCATTTCCTTCCGCCGACGACCGGAAGTGACGGCAGACGTTCGGATATGCGTAGTACACTGCGGCCGTTCACTCTCTACAATCTCTGAAAATTTGAAAATTCTATCTTAAATACTTTTGGAGAAAACTCGTGAACAAGCAAAAACATAAAATCTTTAATATCTCGGGACCGGAAGTGACGACCAAAAAAATCCCACGTACTTTTCTTACAAATGTTGTCATAAACAAGATCTGAAAGTTTTATCAAAATCGACTGAAGCGTTTTCGAGAAAACGTGGGAGAAAAAAATAATAATAATAATAATAGAGGAAAAGAAACAAAGCAAAAACAATAAGGTCTTCCGTTGGAAACGGAAGACCTTCACTAGACACTTGTTGCAAAAGCAACAAAAAGGTCTTCCGTTTTGATATACATGTATCAATTTAACTGTAAGACATTGCTTCTCTTACATGCAAAAAAAAGTTGATATGATAATTATTGTGAATGATATATCCAGACGTTACTTACATGTAAAACAACGAGAATGAAAAAGAAATCAATTTTTTAAGTACTTTCTGTGACGACCGGAAGTAACGCCGATCTAAACAAAAATGTTAACCATTTGTACAATCATAAGTCAATCCTTCCTCAAAGTTTGGTTGTTCACGACTCTGCCAAATCTAAGATCTCTTTGAAACAATATTTTTTGTCTCGGGACCGAAACGGACGAACGAAAGTGATTAATAAAAACAAAAGCTGGTATTTCTCGTACATTTGCTTAATGTACATCACTGTTAATCAGGCTAGATGAAATTCCAAGAAAGTCAGCTAAACTTGTTAAATACAGGATTTGTTTGAACCCTTTCGGTAAGAACCGGAAGTGACAGTTGACAAAATTAAACCCTTTAAACACATCCCCAATCAAAATTCTATCAAACAATCTATGAAAGATTCGTGTCTCAATCACTTACAATGACGAAAATATTGCGGACATCAAATTTGTAAAAAGAAAAGCTACATAGAGATATTTGAGATATCTCACCGGAAGTAAAATTTATTTGCCAATTTAAAATTATATAGATGACATATGTAAGATTGTATACTGATATTTTCATTTTATGTAAATTGAATAAAACAAATTGTTGAATTGCTTCCGGTGACGACCGGAAGCTAAGCCGAACAAAACAAAATAGTGTATACACATGTACATACATAGGTCTATCATCCCACAAAGTTTGATCGTTCAAGTCGTTACCGTTTTTGAGATCTCCAGGAATCGAGGTTTTTTGTCTCGGGACAGGAAACGGACAAACGGAAGTGCTCAATGTAAATTGTAATTAAAAATTTTTTTTGTACTTGCCCTTTCTACTTAATTGTTTATCGACTTCACTACAAATATCAAAGGAAAACAGTTAAACTGATAAACAGCGCGATTTGTTTGAACTCTTCCTGTGTGAACCGGAAGTGACGGAAGACAAAACGAAACCGGTTAAACACATCTTCAATCAAATGTCTATCATCCATGAAAGTTTTGTGCTTTGATCGCTTATAGTTTCTGAGATCTCGTTTGTACAAAATGTGTTTCAAAAAAGCTACCTGAGATATTTGAGATATCTCACCGGAAGTAGAATTTTTTTGTTGATATAACATTGAATTTGTTAACGTATGTATAGATTTATACTTCTATATCTATTCTATGGCAAAAGAATTTAATGCGTAAAAATAGTTATTTTTGAAGAGCTTCCGGTGACAACCGGAAGTTACGCCGAACAAAACAGAATAGTGTAAACACATGCACATCCATAGGTCTATCATCCCACAAAGTTTTATCGTTCAACTTGTCACCGTTTTTGAGATCTCATCGAAATAAGGTTTTTTGTCTCGGGACAGGAAACGGACAAACGGAAGTGCTTAATGTAAATTTTATTAGTTATGTTTTGTAAACTTGCCCTTTGCATTTTATTGTTCATCGAGCACACTACAGATATCAAAGACAAAACGTTAAACTGATAAACAGCTCGATTTGTTTGAACTCTTCCTGTGTGGACCGGAAGTGACGGAAGACAAAATGAAACCGGTTAAACACATCCTCAATCAAATGTCTATCATCCATAATAGTCTTGTGCTTTGATCTTTTATAGTCACTGATATCTCGTTTGTACAAAATGTGTTTCAAAAAAGCTACCTGAGATATTTGAGATATCTCACCGGAAGTGGAATTTTGTTGTTGATATAACATCGCAAAGATTACTTTTGTGTAGATTAATGCTTAAATATTTATTCTATTGAAAAGGAATTTAATGCGTAAAAGTTGGTAATTTTGAAGTACTTCCGGTGACGACCGGAAGTTACGACGAACAAAACAAAATAGTTTAAACACATCTACAACTATAGGTCTATCATCCCACAAAGTTTGAATGTTAAAGTCTCTACCGTTTTTGAGATCTCGAATGTACAAGCTTTTTCAACGCGGGACAGGAAACGGACGACCGGAAATGATTTTTGAGAAAATGAAAAAAACGCCTCGAGATATTAACACTTTCTATTAGTCCTGAAAATTTCAAGAAAATCTATCCAGCCATCTCTGAGAAATCTTGTGGACAAAAAAAGGGGAAAAAAAATAATAATAACTAGACTCTTGTTGCTATAGCAACAAAAAGGTCTTCCGTTCCTCATGTATAAATCTGTGCAAAAGATATATTTCTCTTGTAAACAGAATATGGATATAATTTATACTGTAAAGGAATTCCCAAGAAATAAACAAAACAAAAAGACAAAACGTCATTTTTTGAGTACTTTCTGTGACGACCGGAAGTTACGCCGGATCATACAAAACACAATAAACATTACCTTGTCTTTCCTCAAAGTTTGGATGTTCAAGTTTTTGTTAGTTATAATATCTCGCTTAGAAAAGATTTTTGTCTCGGAACCGGAAACGATCGAACGGAAGTGATTAAGAAATTGAAAATACGTAGTTTAGTACATTTACCTATGATACGTTATTGTTCATTACATTGAGTAAAATGTTTAAAAAATGCTTAAGAAAAAAAACCTTTTATTGCTTGAACACTTCGAGTTAAAACCGGAAGTGGCGAACGACCAAATGGAACCCGTTAAACACATGTTCATTCAAATGTCCATTATCCATACAAGTTTTGTGTCTGTATCTCTCACAGTTTCTGAGATCTTGAGGGTAGTTTGTTTTTTTTTAAAGAAGGCTACCTGAGATATTTGAGATGTCTCACCGGAAGTAGAACTTATTTTTGGTTTTTTTACCATGTGTAGATGACCTCTTGTGTTCTTATAACCAAAATGTTACTTCCATGCTAAATAACCAACATATTTTTAAAAAATCAAAATTTTGCGTTCTTCCTGTGACGACCGGAAGTTACGCCGGATGAAACAAAATAGTGTTAACATATGTCCATACACAGGTCTATAATTCTACAAAGTTTGGTTGTTGAAGTCGTTACCGTTTTTGAGATCTGGTCGATATAAGGTTTTTTGTCTCGGGACAGGAAACGGACAAACGGAAGTGCTTAATGAAACTTAATTTTTTTATATCTTGTTTACTTTCCTATTTTACATTATTAGTCATCGAAACAGCTTAAACTATAAAAAAAAAACCAGTTTAACGGATTAACAATTTGATTTGTTTGAACTCTTCCTGTGTGGACCGGAAGTGACGGAAGACAAAATGAAACTGTTTAAACACATCTTCAATCAACTGTCTATGAGTGGTGAAAGTTTTGTGTCTTGATCACGTACAGTACCTGAGAACTTGCGGGTATGTTTTAAAAAAGCTACCTGAGATAATCGAGATATCTCACCGGAAGTAGAATGTTTTTGTTTATTTAACATTGCATAGATGACATATATAAGGATCTATACTAATATCTTTATTCTATTGAAAATAAATTAAATACGTAAAAACAAAAAAAATTGAAGAGCTTCCGGTGACGACCGGAAGTTACGACGAACAAAACAAAAATGTTTAAACACATCTACGACTATAGGTCTATTATCCCTCAAAGTTTAGATGTTCAAGTCTTTCTCATTTCTGAGATCTCGATGTGACAAGCTTTTTAACGCGGGACAGGAAACGGACGACAGGAAATAAATTTTCAAAAAATGAAAAAAATGCCTAGAGATATGATCATTTTCTATCAGTCCTGAAAACTTGAAGTAAATCTATCAAGCCATCTCTGAGAAATCTTGTGGACAAAAACTGGGAAAAAAATAATAATAAAAAACCTTACAATCTCTATAAGGTCTTCCGTTGGAAACGGAAGACCTTAACTAGACTCTTGTTGCTATAGCAACAAAAAGGTCTTCCGTTCCTCATGTATTAATTTGCACAAAAAATCCAGTTATCTTGTAAACAGAAAATGGATATAATATATATATAAGTTTTGTGTCTTGATCTATCACAGTTTCTGAGATCTGACTATCTGAGATATATGAGATGTCTCACCGGAAGTAGAACTTTTTTTTACCAGGTGTAGATGACTTTTTGTATTTCTATAGCTAAACTGTTACTTCAATGCTAAATAACCAAAATATTTTTTAAAATATCAAAATTGGAGTACTTCCTGTGACGACCGGAAGTTACGCCGGATTAAACAAAATAGTGTTAACACATGTAGATACATAGGTCTATCATCCCACAAAGTTTGGTTGTTCAAGTCGTTCCCGTTTTTGAGATCTCGTCGAAATAAGATTGTTGGTCTCTTGACAGGAAACGGGCAAACGGAAGTGTTCAATGTAAATTGTATTAAATATTTCTTGTATACTTGCCTTTTGTACATTATTTTTCATTTATCTAACTAAAATATCAAAGGAAAATAGTTAAACTAATAAACAGCTCGATTTGTTTGACCTCTTCCGGTGTGGACCGGAAGTGACGGAAGACAAAATGAAACCGGTTAAACACATCTTCAATCAAATGTCTATCATCCATGAAAGTTTCGTGTCTTGATCACTTATAGTTTCTGAGATCTCGCGGGTACAAAATATGTTTTAAAAAACCTACCTGAGATGATTGAGATGTCTCACCGGAAGTAGAAATTTTTTGTTGATTTAACATCGCATAGATGACATATGTAAGGATCTATACTAATATCTTTATTTTACGGAAAATTAATTAAATACGTAAAAACAAAAAAAAATTCAAGAGCTTCCGGTGACGACCGGAAGTTACGCCCAACAAAACAAAAATGTTTAAACACATCTACAACTATAGGTCTATCATCCCACAAAGTTTGGATGTTCAAGTCTTTACCGTTTTTGAGATCTCGTTGGTACAAGCTTTTTCAACGCGGGACAGGAAACGGACGACCGGAAACGATTTTTGACAAAATGAAAAAAACGCCTCGAGATATTGTCATTTTCTTTCATTCCAGAAATGTTCACATAAATCTATCCAGTCATCTCTGAGAAATCTTGTGGACAAAAACTGGGAAAAAAATAATAATAATAACTAGACACTTGTTGCAAAAGCAACAAAAAGGTCATCGTTTTGATATACATGTATCAATTTAACTGTAGGACATTGCTTCTCTTACATGCAAAAAAAAGTTGATATGATTATTATTGTGAATGATATATCCAGACGTTACTTACATGTAAAACAACGAGAATGAAAAAGAAATCAATTTTTTAAGTACTTTCTGTGACGACCGGAAGTAACGCCGATCTA
The DNA here is from genome assembly GCF_963853765.1 of Magallana gigas. NCBI lineage: Eukaryota > Metazoa > Mollusca > Bivalvia > Ostreida > Ostreidae > Magallana > Magallana gigas. The sequence goes on along the minus strand of NC_088853.1, from coordinate 985,738 downwards.
AACAAAAATGTTTGTACAACCATTTGTACAATCATAAGTCAATCTTTCCTCAAAGTTTGGTTGTTCACGACTCTGCCAAATCTAAGATCTCTTTGAAACAATATTTTTTGTCTCGGAACCGAAACGGACGAACAAAAGTGATTAATAAAAACAAAAGCTGGTATTTCTCGTACATTTGCTTAATGTACATCACTGTTTATCAGGCTAGATGAAATTCCAAAAAAGTCAGCTAAACTTGTTAAAAACAGGATTTGTTTTAACCCTTCCAGTAAGAACCGGAAGTGACAGTTGACAAAATTAAACCCGTTAAACACATCCCCAATCAAAATTCTATCAAACAATCTATGAAAGATTCGTGTCTCAATCACTTACAATGACGAAAATATTGCGGACATCAAATTTGAAAGAAAAGCTACATAGAGATATTTGAGATATCTCATAGGAAGTAAAATTTATTTGCCAATTTAAAATTATATAGATGACATATGTAAGATTGTATACTGATATTTTCATTTTATGTAGAATGAATAAAACAAATTTTTGAAGTGCTTCCGGTGACGACCGGAAGCTACGCCGAACAAAACAAAATACTGTAAACACATGTACATACATAGGTCTATCATCCCACAAAGTTTGATCGTTCAAGTCGTTACCGTTTTTGAGATCTCCAGGAATCAAGTTTTTGTCTCGGGAAAGGAAACGGACAAACGGAAGTGCTCAATGTAAATTGTAATTAAAAAAAATTTCTGTACTTGCCCTTTCTACTTAATTGTTCATCGACTTCACTACAAATATCAAAGGAAAACAGTTAAACTGATAAACAGCTCGATTTGTTTGAACTCTTCCTGTGTGGACTGGAAGTGGCGGAAGACAAAACGAAACCGGTTAAACACATCTTCAATCAAATGTCTATCATCCATTAAAGTTTTGTGCTTTGATCGCTTATAGTTTCTGAGATCTCGTTTGTACAAAATGTGTTTCAAAAAAGCTACCTGAGATATTTGAGATATCTCACCGGAAGTAGAATTTTTTGGTTGAGTTAACATCGCATAGACAATCTATGCATAGCTTTATACTTATAATACTTATTTTATGGAAAAACAAATTTTGTGCGAAAAAGTAGTTATTTTTTATGTGCTTCTGGTGACGACCGGAAGTTACGACGAACAAAACAAAATAGTGTGAACACATCTACAGCTATGGGTCTATCATCCCACAAAGTTTGGATGTTCAAATCTTTACCGTTTTTGAGATCTCGTTGATACAAGCTTTTTCAACGCGGGACAGGAAACGGACAAACGGAAGTGCTCAATCTAAATCATATTTAATATATCTTGTAAACTTGCCCTTTGTACTTCATTTCTCATCCAGCACACTACAAATATCAAAGGAAAACAGTTAAACTGATAAACAGCTCGATTTGTTTGAACTCTTCCTGTGTGGACCGGAAGTGACGGAAGACAAAACGAAACCGGTTAAACACATCTTCAATCAAATGTCTATCATCCATGAAAGTTTTGTCCTTTGATCACTTTTGGTTTCTGAAATCTCGTTTGTACAAAATGTGTTTCAAAAAAGCTACCTGAGATATTTGAGATATCTCACCGGAAGTCGAAATTTTTTGTTGAGTTAACATCGCATAGATAACCTATGCATAGATTTATACTTATATATTTATTTTATCGAAAATGAATTTTATGCGAAAAAATAGTTATTTTTGAAGTGCTTCCGGTGACGACCGGAAGTTACGACGAACAAAACAAAATAGTTTAAACACATCTACAGCTATAGGTCTATCATCCCACAAAGATTTGATGTTCAAGTCCTTACCGTTTTTGAGATCTCGTTGATACAAGGTTTTTCAACACGGGACAGGAAATGGACGACCGGAAATGATTTTTGACAAAATGAAAAAAACGCCTCGAGATATTGACATTCTCTTTCATTCCAAAAAATTTCATAAAAATCTATTCAGCCATCTCTGAGAAATCTTGTGGACAAAAAAAAGGGAAAAAAAAAATAATAATAAGAAACATTACAATCACTATAAGGTCTTCCGTTGGAAACGGAAGACCTTAATTACTTACATGTAAAACAACGAGAATGAAAAAGAAATCAATTTTTTAAGTACTTTCTGTGACGACCGGAAGTAACGCCGATCTAAACAAAAATGTTAACCATTTGTACAATCATAAGTCAATCTTGCCTCAAAGTTTGGTTGTTCACGTCTCTGCAAAATCTAAGATCTCTTTGAAACAATATTTTTTGTCTCGGGACCGAAACGGACGAACGAAAGTGATTAATAAAAACAAAAGCTGGTATTTCTCGTACATTTGCTTAATGTACATCACTGTTTATCAGGCTAGATGAAATTCCAAAAAAGTCAGCTAAACTTGTTAAAAACAGGATTTGTTTGAACCCTTCCGGTAAGAACCGGAAGTGACAGTTGACAAAATTAAACCCGTTAAACACATCCCCAATCAAAATTCTATCAAACAATCTATGAAAGATTCGTGTCTCAATCACTTACAATGACGAAAATATTGCGGACATCAAATTTGTAAAAAGAAAAGCTACATAGAGATATTTGAGATATCTCACCGGAAGTAAAATTTATTTGCCAATTTAAGTTTATATAGATGACATATGTAAGATTGTATACTGATATTTTCATTTTATGTAAAATGAATAAAACAAATTTTTGAAGTGCTTCCGGTGACGACCTTAAGCTACGCCGAACAAAACAAAATAGTGTAAACACATGTACATACATAGGTCTATCATCCCACAAAGTTTGATCGTTCAAGTCGTTACCGTTTTTGAGATCTCCAGGAATCAAGGTTTTTTGTCTCGGGACAGGAAACGGACAAACGGAAGTGCTCAATGTAAATTGTAATTAACATTTTTTTTGTACTTGCCCTTTGTACTTAATTGTTAATCGACTTCACTACAAATATCAAAGGAAAACAGTTAAACTGATAAACAGCTCGATTTGTTTGAACTCTTCCTGTGTGGACTGGAAGTGACGGAAGACAAAACGAAACCGGTTAAACACATCTTCAATCAAATGTCTATCATCCATGAAAGTTTTGTGCTTTGATCGCTTATAGTTTCTGAAATCTCGTTTGTACAAAATGTGTTTCAAAAAAGCTACCTGAGATATTTGAGATATCTCACCGGAAGTAGAATTTTTTTGTTGAGTTAACATCGCATAGACAATCTATGCATAGATTTATACTTATATATTTATTTTATGGAAAAAGAATTTTATGCGAAAAAGTAGTTATTTTTGAAGTGCTTCCGGTGTAGACCGGAAGTTACGACGAACAAAACAAAATAGTGTGAACACATCTACAGCTATGGGTATATCATCCCACAAAGTTTGGATGTTCAAGTCTTTTCCGTTTTTGAGATCTCGTTGATACAAGCTTTTTCAATGCGGGACAGGAAACGGACAAACGGAAGTGCTCAATCTAAATTGTATTTAATATATCTTGTAAACTTGCCCTTTGTACTTCATTTCTCATCCAGCACACTACAAATATCAATGAAAATAGCTTAAACTGATAAACAGCTCGATTTGTTTGAACTCTTCCTGTGTGGACCGGAAGTGACGGAAGACAAAACGAAACCGGTTAAACACATCTTCAATCAAATGTCTATCATCCATGAAAGTTTTGTGCTTTGATCACTTATAGTTTCTGAGATCTCGTTTGTACAAAATGTGTTTCAAAAAAGCTACCTGAGATATTTGAGATATCTCACCGGAAGTCGAAATTTTTTGTTGAGTTAACATTGCATAGATAACCTATGCATAGATTTAAACTTATATATTTATTTTATCGAAAATGAATTTTATGCGAAAAAGTAGTTATTTTTGAAGTGCTTCCGGTGACAACCGGAAGTTACGACGAACAAAACAAAATAGTTTAAACACATCTACAACTATAGGTCTATCATCCCTCAAAGTTTGGATGTTCAAGTCTTTATCGTTTCTGAGATCTCATTGTCCATAGCTTTTTGTCGCGGGACAGGAAACGGACGACAGGAAGTGAATTTTGAAAAAATGAAAAAAACGCCTAGAGTTATTATCATTTTCTATCAGTCCTGAAAATTTCAAGAAAATTCATCCCGCCGTCTCTGAGAAATCTTGTGGACAAAAAAAGGAAAAAAAAAAATAATAATAACTAGACTCTTGTTGCAAAAGCAACAAAAAGGTCTTCCGTTTTGATATAAATGTATCAATTTAACTGTAAGACATTGCTTCTCTCACATAGAAGAAATAGTGGATATGATAATTATTGTGAATGATATATCCAGACGTTACTTAAAAGTAAAACAACGAGAATGAAATAGAAATCAATTGTTGAAGTACTTTCTGTGACGACCGGAAGAAACGCCGAACTAAACAAATCATGTTAACCATTTGTACAATCATCAGTCAATCTTTCCTCAAATTTTGGTTGTTCACATCTCTGCCAAATCTGAGATCTCTTTGAAACTATATTTTTTGTCTCGGGACCGGAAACGGAGGAATGGAAGTGAATCATAAAAACAACAGCTGGCATTTCCTCGTACTTTTGCTAAGCGTACATCACTGTTTATCAGGCTAAATGAAACACCCAAGAAAGTCAGTTAAACTTGTTAAAAACATGATTTTTTTAACCCTTCCGGTGAGAACCGGAAGTGACAGTTGACAAAATAAAACCCGTTAAACACATTGCCAATCAAATTTCTATAAATCATGAAAGCTTCGTGTCTCAATCACTTACAGTGACAAAAATCTCGCGGACATCAAATTCGTAAAAAAAAAACTACATAGAGATATTTGAGATATCTCACCGGAAGTAAGATTTGTTTGCTAATTTAACATTATATAGATAACATATGTAAAATTGTATACTGATATTTTCATTTTATGTAAAATGAATAAAATATGAAAAAAAACAAATTTTTGAAGTGCTTCCGGCGACGACCGGAAGTGACGCCGAACAAAACAAAATAGTGTAAACACATGTACATACATAGGTCTATCATTCCACAAAGTTTGATTGTTCCAGTCGTCACCTTTTTTGAGATCTCTGGGAATCAAGGTTTTTTGTCTCGGGACAGGAAACAGACAAACGGAAGTGCTCAATGTAAATTGTAATTAATATTTTTTTTGTACTTGCCCTTTCTACTTATTTATTCATCAACTTCACTACAAATATCAAAGGCAAACAGATAAACTGATAAACAGCTCGATTTGTATGAACTCTTCCTGTGTGGACCGGAAGTGACGGAAGAAAAAATGAAACCGGTTAAACACATCTTCAATCAAATGTCTACCATCCATGAAAGATTTTGGGCTTGATCATTAATAGTTTCCGAGATCTCGTGGGTACAAAATGTGTTTTAAAAAGCTACCTGAGATACTTGAGATATCTCACCGGAAGTAAAATTTTTTTGTTAATATAACATCGCATACACAACTTATGTATAGATTTATACTTATATATTTATTCTATGGAAAAGGAATTTAATGCGTAAAAGTTGTTATTTTTGAAGTGCTTCCGGTGACGACCGGAAGTTATGACGAACAAAACAAAATAGTTTAAACACATCTACAGCTATAGGTCTATCATTCCACAAAGTCTGGATGCTCAAGTCTTTATCGATTCTGAGATCTCGAGGTGACAAGCTTTTTCAACGCGGTACAGGAAACGGACGACAGGAAATGATTTTTGACAAAATGAAAAAAACGCCTAGAGATATTGTCATTATCTTTCATTCCACAAAATTTCACAAAAATCTGTCCAGCCATCTCTGAGAAATCTTGTGGACAAAAAAAAGGAAAAAAAAAAATAATAAAAAACATTACAATCACTATAAGGTCTTCCGTTGGAAACGGAAGACCTTAATAAGAAACATTACAATCACTATAAGGTCTTCCGTTGGAAACGGAAGACCTTAACTAGACTCTTGTTGCTATAGCAACAAAAAGGTCTTCCGTTCCTCATGTATTAATCTGCACAAGAAATCCAGTTATCTTGTAAACAAAAAATGAATATAATATATATAAGTTTTGTGTCTTGATCTATCATAGTTTCTGAGATCTTATTTATTCTTTGTTTTTAAAAAAGAAGGCTATCTGAGATATATGAGATGTCTCACCGGAAGTAGAACATTTTTTTACCATGTGTAGATGACTTTTTGTATTTCTATAGCTAAAATGTTACTTATACGCTAAATAACCAAAATATTTTTAAAAATATCAAAATTGGGTGTACTTCCTGTGAAGACCGGAAGTTACGCCGGATGAAATAAAATAGTGTTAACACGTGTCCATACACAGGTCTATAATCCTACAAAGTTTGGTTGTTGAAGTCGTTACCGTTTTTGAGATCTCGTCGATATAAGGTTTTTTGTCTCGGGACAGGAAACGGACAAACGGAAGTGCTTAATGAAATTTAAATTTTTTATATCTTGTTATTTTCCTCTTTTACATTATTATTCATCGAAGTAGCTAAAACTATCAAATTAAAACAGTTTAACGGATAAACAGTTTGATTTGTTTGAACTCTTCCGCTGTGGACCGGAAGTGACGGAAGACAAAATGAAACTGTTTAAACACATCTTCAATCAAATGTCTATGTTTAGTAAAAGTTTCGTGTCTTGATCACGTACAGTACCTGAGAACTTGCGGGTACAATATATGTTTTAAAAAAGCTTCCTGAGATAATCGAGATATCTCACCGGAAGTAGAATTTTTTTGTTTATTCAACATTGTATAGATGGCATATGTAAGGATCTATACTAATATCTTTAATCTATGGAAAATAAATTAAATACGTAAAAACAAAAAAAATTGAAGAGCTTCCGGTGACGACCGGAAGTTACGCCGAACAAAACAAAAATGTTTAAACACATCTACAACTATAGGTCTATCATCCCTCAAAGGTTGGGTGTTCAAATCTTTATCGTTATTGAGATCTCGATGTGACAAGCTTTTTGTCGCGGGACAGGAAACGGACGACAGGAAATGAATTTTCAAAAAATGAAAAAATCGCCTAGAGATATGATCATTTTCTATCAATCCTGAAAATTTCAAGTAAATCTATCCAGCCATCTCTGAGATATCTTGTGGACAAAAACTGGGAAAAAAATAATAATAATAACTAGACACGATCTCGTTGCGAGCAACGAGGAGGTCTTCCGTCTGATTTTAGAAATTGAGATTTATGTTCGATCTTGATTTTGCTATTTAACAGCTATACATGATTTAAAACAGGAAAAGAGGATCTTCATTTTAAGTGCCTGATACTATTTTGTTTCAGGTGTTTAGAAATTCGTCACCGTTCTTGAGATATTTCAGAAAGAATATTTTAGGGGCCGGACCTTATCTCCTTATTGGGGCCGCTGAACAAAAATTGTAAGGTTGCATGTTATTAGGTACATTATTTTGAGCATCTTTTCTTTTATACTGCATTTCAAAATATTTTTTCTTTTTGAGATATAGGTGAGCAAATTTTTGGACTTTTGCCCCTAAAAATCCTTAATTACGTAACACATGAGAAAAATCATTATAATGTTAGGCTACATAACTGTTAGATAAACATTTTTGCTTCTATAATCTATTACGAAATACCCCTCGGTAAAGAACTATAGTAAAAAGACTTTAGAGCCCTCTAGGTCCCTAATATTAGGGGCCAGCCCCTTTTTCATGGTATCAAATGAAAGGTCATTTGATTATAAAGACATTTTGTTCAACAAGTGTTCAGAAATCCGTTACCATTCTTGAGATATCTCAGAAAGAATATTTTAGGGGCCGGTCCCTTATCTCCTTATTGGGGCCGCTGAACCAAATTTTTTAGGCTGCATGTTGTTAAGGACATCATTTTGAGCATCTTTTCTTTTATACCGATTTCAAAATATTTTTTCTTTTTGAGATATAGGTGAGCAAAGTTTTGGACTTTTGACCCCTAAAAATCCTTAATTACGTAACACATGAGAAAAATCATTATAATGTTAGGCTACATAACTGTTAGATAAACATTTTTGCTTCTATAATCTATTACGAAATACCCCTCGGTAAAGAACTATAGTAAAAAGACTTTAGAGCCCTCTAGGTCCCTAATATTAGGGGCCAGCCCCTTTTTCTTGGTATCAAATGAAAGGTCATTTGATTATAAAGACATTTTGTTCAACAAGTGTTCAGAAATCCGTTACCATTCTTGAGATATCTCAGAAAGAATATTTTAGGGGCCGGTCCCTTATCTCCTTATTGGGGCCGCTGAACCAAATTTTTTAGGCTGCATGTTGTTAAGGACATCATTTTGAGCATCTTTTCTTTTATACCGATTTCAAAATATTTTTTCTTTTTGAGATATAGGTGAGCAAAGTTTTGGACTTTTGACCCCTAAAAATCCTTAATTACGTAACACATGAGAAAATCGTTATACTGCTTGGCTTCATAACTGTAAGATAAACATATTTGCTTCTATAATCTATTACAAAATATCCCTCAGTAAAGAACTATAGTAGAAAGACTTTAGAGCCCTCTAGGTCCCTAATTTTAGGGGCCAGCCCCTTTTTCTTGGTATCAAATGAAAGGTCATTTGATTATAAAGACATTTTGTTCAACAAGTGTTCAGAAATTCGTTACCATTCTTGAGATATCTGAGAAAGAATGTTTTAGGGGCCGGTCCCTTATCTCCTTATTGGGGCCGCTGAACCTAATTTTTTAGGTTGCATGGTGTTAAGTACATCATTTTGAGCATCTTTTCTTTTATACTGCATTTCAAAATATTTTTCCGTTTTGAGATATAGGTGGTCAAAGTTTTGGACTTCTGACCCCTAAAAACCCCTAATTACGTAACATATGAGAAAATCGTCACACTGCTTGGCTTCATATTTGTAAGATAAACATATTTGCTTATATAATTTATTACAAAATATCCCTCGGTAAAGAGTTATGGGTAAAAGACTTTAGAGCCCTTTAGGTCCCTTATTTGAGGGGCCAGCCCCTTTTTCCTGATATCAGCAGAAAGGTCTTGTAAATATAAACTTTTTTTACATTACATGTTTTAACAAAATATTTTCCAGAAAAGAGATAAAGAGAGAAAAGCACAAAAAATTACGACGCTTTTTTAATGTCAATTTTCGAGCCATAGCGAGCTTTGGCGCCAGTAGTGCTAAACATACAAAACAACAATCATGCAAAACTTCAATCTTTCGTTTACCAACCGTAGAAATTGGAGCTCAAAATCTCTTATAGTTTAGGAGAACGGCCGCAGACAAAATACCCATATAAAAAATAGAAAAATCTCAATATCTCCAAAACGGATGTGACGTCATCAGTGCAAAAAATTTGCTATCAACTTCAGACCACTATCTATCACATCTGAAAATTTGATGGAGATCAGTTGAGCCGTTTCTGAGAAATCGCGTGCACAAAAATGGGAAGAAAAAAAAAGAATAAAAACTAGACACGATCTCGTTGCGAGCAACGAGGAGGTCTTCCGTTCGATTTTTAAAATGAAATATGACATCATCGACTTTGATTTTCGACAACAAAACATGTTATGGAAAAAGGAGTGAAGTACTAATGCTTTATTGCATCGTTTTTTTAAGTTCTCTTGCTTTTTTAAATACTTGCATTTCTTTCAATTAAGATAGAAAAGATCAAACTTGTTTACCTCTGGTCCCTTAAAAACCCTAATTGGGTAACGCAAGAGAAAATCATTATATTGTTGGGATATATAAACGTATTATACCTAATCTAGCTTTAATAACCTTTCACAAAATATCCCTTAATAAAGGGCTATAGATAACAGATTTTAGAGCTCTTTGATCCCCTAGTTTAAGGGGCAATCCCTTTTTCTTGGATTCAAATGAAAGGACATTTAATTCTGAACACATTTTGTCAACAAGTGTTTAGAAATTCGTTACCGTTTTGGAAATATATGAGAAAGAAGGTTTTAGGGACCGATCCCTTATCTCCTTTTAGGGGCCGTTTAACGAAATTTTGAAGGTTGCATTTTGTTGAGAACATCATTTTGAACAACTTTTCTTCGTACTGCATTACAAAATATATTTCCTTTCTGAGATATGGGTGATCAAAATTTTGGACTTTTGGCCCCTAAAACCCTTAATTGCGTAACACATGATAAAATCATTACATTGCTTTGATACATAACTACGATAAACATATTTGCTTCTATAATCTATTACAAAATATTCCGCAATAAAGAGTAATAGATAAAAGACTTTAGAGCCCTTTTGCATCATTTTGAACAACTTTTCTTCTGTACTGCATTTCAAAATATTTTACCTTTCTGAGATATGGGTGATCAAAACTTGGGACTTTTGGCCTCTAAAAACACCAAATTACAAAACACATGACAAAACAAATACATTGCTTTGATACATAACTGCAGGATAAACACATTTGCTTCTATAACATTTCACAAAACATCCCTCAATAAAGGGCTATAGATAAAATACTTAAGAGCCCATCGGTCTCCTAATTTTAGGGGCCAGCCCCTTTTTCTTGATATCAAATGAAGGTTATTGAATTCTCAACAAATTTTGTTCAACAAGTGTTTAGAAATTTGTTACTGTTCTAGTGATATATGAGAAAAAAGGTTTTAGGGGCCGGTCCCTTATCTCCTTTTAGGGGGCGTTTAACGAAATTTTGACAGTTGCATTTTGTTAAGGACATCATTTTGAACAACTTTTCTTCTGTACTGCATAACAAAATATTTTTCCTTTCTAAGATATGGGTGATCAAAATTTTGGACTTTTGGCCCCTAAAAACCCTTAATTACGTAACACATCATAAAATCATTACATTGCTTGAATACATAACTGTGAGATTAACATATTTGCTTCTATAATCTATTACAAAATATCCCTTGGTAAAGAGTTATGGGTAAAAGACGTTAGAGCCCTTTAGGTCCCTAATATCAGGGGCCAGCCCCTTTTACTTGGTATCAAATGAAAGGTCATTTGATTATAAAGACATTTTGTTCAACAAGTGTTCAGAAATTCGTTACCATTCTTGAGATATCTGAGACAGAATGTTTTAGGGGCCGGTCCCTTATCTCCTTTTTGGGGCCGCTGAACCAAATTTTTTAGGTTGCACGTTGTTAAGTACATCATTTTGAGCATCTTTTCTTTTAAACTGCATTTCAAAATATTTTTCCTTTTTGAGATATAGGTGATCAAAGTTTTGGACTTTTGACCCCTAAAAACCCCTAATTACGTAACATATGAGAAAATCGTTATACTGCTTGGCTTTATAACTGTAATATAAACATATTTGCTTATATAATTTATTACAAAATATCCTTCGATAAAGAGTTATGGGTAAAAGACTTTAGAGCCTTCTAGGTCCCTAATTTGAGGGGCCAGCCCCTTTTTCTTGATATCAGCAGAAAGGTCTTGTAAATATAAACTTTTTTTACATTACATGTTCTAACAAAATATTTTCCAGAAAAGAGATAAAGAGAGAAAAGCACAAAAAATCACGACGCTTTTTTAATGTCAATTTTCGAGCCATAGCGAGCTTTGGCGCCAGTAGTGCTAAACATACAAAACAACAATCATGCAAAACTTCAATCTTTCCTTTACCTACCGTAAAAATTTGAGCTTAATATCTCTTATAGTTTAGGAGAACAACAGAAGACAAAATACCCATATAAAAATTAGAAAAATCTCAATATCTCAAAAACGGATATGACGTCATCAATACAAAAAATTTCCAATCAAGTTCAGACCACTATCTGTCACATCCTAGAATTTGATTGAAATCGGCCGAGCCGTTTCTGAGAAATCGCGTGCACAAAAAAAGGCAGAAAAATAATAATAACTAGACATGATCTCGTTGCGAGCAACGAGGAGGTCTTCCGTGCGATTTTTTGAAGGTTTTATGACCTTGACTTTGACATTTGACCCTTTATCTCCTTATCGGGGCAACAACAAAAAAAAATTATGGTTGAATTTTGTTAGGAACATCATTCTTAGCATTTTATTCTATATTGATTTTCATACTTTTTAAAATATTTGTTCTGTTTGAGGTATGTTATCAACGTTTTGTACTTCTGGCCCCTTAGAACCCATTAAAAACCCCATAATACGGAACACATGATAAAATAATTATAATATATTGTTAAATAAATGTGAGATGAACATTATTGCTTCCTAAACATATTACAAAATAATTTTCAGTAAAGTGCTATGGAAGAAAGACTTTAGAGCCCTTTTGGTCCCTAAATTGAAGGGCCAGCCCCTTTTTCTTGGCATCATACGAAAGTTCTTTTGATATTAAACATATTTTGTTCAACAAGTGTTTAGAAATTCTTTGCCGTTTTTGAGCTATCTGGGATATGACGTTTTAGGGGCTGACCCCTAATCTCCTTATTGGGGCCAGATAACAAATCTTTTATGATTGAATATTGTTTAAAACATTATTCTAAGCATCTTTTATTCTATATTGCTTTTCAAAATATTTGTCCTTTTTGAGATATATTCGATCGAAGTTTTGGACTTCTGGCCCCTTGAAACCCTTAATTACGTAACGCATTATAAAAATTTTATAATGTATAGTTTTATTAGTGAAAGATGAACATGTTTGCTTCTTAAACTTATTACAAAATATTTCTCAGTAAAGTGCTATAGAAGAAAGACTTTAGAGCCCTTTTGGCCCCTAAATTGAAGGCCCAGCCCCTTTTTCTTGGCATCATACGAAAGTTCTTTTGATATCAAACATATTTTGTTCATCAAGTGTTTAGAAATTCTTTGCCGTTTTAGGGCTATCTGGGATATGACATTTTAGGGGCCGACCCCTAATCTCCTTATTGGGGCCAGAAAATAAAACTTTTATGATTGAATATTGTTTAAAACATCATTCTAAGCATATTTTACTCTATATTGCTTTTCAAAATATTTGTCCTTTTTGAGATATATTCGATCGAAGTTTTGGACTTTTGGCCCCTTAAAACACCTATATACGTAACGCATAATAAAAAATTTATAATGTATAGTTTAATTAGTAAAAGATGAACATTTTTGCTTCTTAAACATATGACAAAATATTTCTCAGTAAAGTGCTATGGAAGACAGACTTTAGAGCCCTTTTGGCCCCTTAATTGAAAGGCCAGCCCCTTTTTCTTGGCATCATACGAAAGTTCTTTTGATATTAAACATATTTTGTACAACAAGTGTTTAGAAATTCTTTGCCGTTTTTGAGCTATCTGGGATATGATATTTAAGGGCCCGACCCTTAAGCTCCTTATTGGGGCCAGATAACGAAACTTTTATGATTGAATATTGTTTAAAACATCATTCTAAGCATCTTTTATTCTATATTGCTTTTTAAAATATTTGTCCTTTTTGAGATATATTCGATCGAAATTTTGGACTTTTGGCCCCTTAAAACCCCTAATTACGTAACGCATAATAAAATTTTTATAATGTATAGTTTTATTAGTAAAAGATGAACATTTTTGCTTCTTAAACATATTACAAAACATTTCTCAGTAAAGTGATATAGAAGAAAGACTTTAGAGCCCTTTTGGCCCCTAGATTGAAGGGCCAGCCCCTTTTTCTTGGCATCATACGAAAGTTCTTTTGATATTAAACATATTTTGTTCAACAAGTGTTTAGAAATTCTTTGCCGTTTTTGAGCTATCTGGGAAAGGACATTTTAGGGGCCGACCCCTAATCTCCTTATTGGGGCCAGATAACGAAAATTTTATGATTGAATATTGTTTAAAACATCATTCTAAGCATCTTTTATTCTATATTGCTTTTCAAAATATTTGTCCTTTTTGAGATATATTCGATCGAAGTTTTGGATTTTTGGCCCCTTAAAACCCCTAATTACGTAACGCATAATAAAAAAATTTAATGTATAGTTTTATTAGTAAAAGATGAACATTTTTGCTTCTTAAACATATTACAAAATATTTCTCAGTAAAGTGCTATGGGAGAAAGACTTTAGAGCCCTTTTGGCCCCTTATTTAAGGGACCAGCCCCTTTTTCTTGTTATCAAACGGAAGATCCTGTAAATATAAATTTTATTTGCTCTATATGTAATGGTAAAATATTTTCAGGAAAGGAGATAAAGAACGAAAACCATTAAAAATTACGTCGTTTTTTTAAACACGATTTTCGGGTCCAGGCGAGCTTCGACGCCTTTGAAGCCAGACAACCACAAATGCCTTTAAACACATCTACAATCTTTTGTCTACAATCCCTGAAAATTTAAATTCAATATCTTTTTTCGTTTAGGAGGAGATAGCAGGACAAAATGACCCTCTAAAAATCACTAAAACGTCAATATCTCCCGAACGGAAATGACGTCATTAAAATAAAAAATTATATATAAGGTTTTTATCAATATCTACAAGATCTGGAATTTTCACGAAAATCGGTCAAGTCGTTTTCAAAAAATCGCTTGTACAAAAAAGCGTAAGAAAAAAAAAAAATAACTAGAGCAAAGCTCGTTGCAAAGCAACGAGTGGGTTTTCCGCTAATGTCGAAAGCAACGCTAGAAGTACGTCTAAGAAGCAGAGTTCTTAATCTAGTAACAAAGAAACCTAAGTACAAAAAGATAAAAAAAATCGAATGATTCTTGGTACAACTTAACATGATCCGAATGTTTTTAAGTACGACTTAACCAAAAACCCTTAACCATTTCAAGAACGACTTAACAAAAAAACCCAATGTGTTTAAGTACGACTTAACAAATTTGACTTCATTTTAGGTACAAGTTTACTTTACCTTGAACTAACATCTTTTTTCTTAACCCAGAATGCAAAATTAAAATTTATGTAAAAAATCAATTTTGTTTAAAACATAATTCTGAGCAACTTTTCCTCTTCACTGCTTTTCAAAAGGTTGACCTTTCGTACTGTGTGCTCGTTGCGTCATTAATTGTCAGAAACTTATCGATGTAAAGTTTACTTTACTGTACTTCTGTGAATATTTTCTATGTAAAATTACTATGAACCAGACAACATTTCAAAGGGCCCCGCTTATGTTATTTCAAAGAATTCTGCTTTGACCTTGACCTATAACTTGAAATTTTTCCAGCTGGCATAGAACTTTTAATTCAATTTCATTCCCCCTAACATACATGCATTTTTGTTCAATCTGACCAAGATTAAGCATATTTGGAAAATAATCTACTATTTAAAACTAATTTTAAAAAGATCTGCTATGACCTTCACATTGACAGACTTGGTTCAAGGTCACTGCACGCCATTAACCAATAAACTCTGTAAAGG
The DNA here is from genome assembly GCF_963853765.1 of Magallana gigas. Taxonomy (NCBI): domain Eukaryota; kingdom Metazoa; phylum Mollusca; class Bivalvia; order Ostreida; family Ostreidae; genus Magallana; species Magallana gigas. The sequence continues at coordinate 970,466 of NC_088853.1, read as the reverse complement.
TAAAATATTAGCCAAATAGGGGCTAAAAGGAGAGTATATCTATGCTCTTAAAATATGGATTTTTGTGTGATCTGATATGACCTTGACTCTTCATCTACAAATATCATTCGAGGTCATTGCATATATTTTGAACAAAGGCATCATGTGGGTAAAGTATGAGGCTGAATGGAGCAAAGGGAGAGAAGATATACTCCGGACAAGGATTTTTAAAAATATAATTCTGATATGACCTTCACAGTTTCTTTTCACTGAAAATAGGTTCAAGGTCACTACACACCCTTTCACCCTTTACTCAAAAGCTCTGCTTATGTGAAGTCTGAGCCAAATAGGGGTTAGTAGAAATTATATATGCTCTCAAAAAAGGATTTTTGCATGATCCGATATGATCTTCACCCGTTACCTAGAAATTTCATGCAAGGTCACTGCACATCGTTTAACCATAGAGACACTCTGTGAGTATTAGCCAGATTGGACCAAAGGGAAAAAAGATATGCCCCAGACAAGGATTTTATATATATAATTCTGCTATGACCTTAACCTTATACCTAAAAACATGGTTCAAGGTCACTGCACATCCTTCAACCAAAGGAACCCTGTGGATGAGGTATGAGCCAGATTGGGCCAAGGGGAGAGAAGCTATGCTCTTGTCAAGCCATCTCGGATGGACAGACCGACAAATTGATCACTAGAAGGCGCCCGCATAAACATGCCTTTTTATCTAAAATAGTATCCATGCTATCTGCCCATGGTGAATAGTCATCAAAACCATTCATTAGCAGAATTTGATTTCCCTCCTTTTTAAGGTGGTATGGGACATCTGTCGATATTAATGTGGATTAAAGTACTATATAATTGAAAACTTTTCACCGGTTTAGAATTTTCAAATTTTACAATATTTAACCAAAAAATAGCTTTTAAAAATATTTGAAAAGGTAAAAATTGTAAAAACCCCAGCGGGATTCGAACTCATGACTTACAGGTTCCTAGTAAACCCTCTAACCCACTGTGCTAAGGAGTTAGGTGACCATTTTTGAGAAGAAACTACATGTACTTATATAATTACACTTTATTTTATTGTTTATTTCGATAAACAATACGTCACAACATGGAAGTGTCCCATATCACCTTAAACTCGGAACACCTCTGACCTAATAAGATCGCCGCATTAAATACAAAGTTTGATTTTGTTTTTGTTTATCATCAAGAAATTCTGCATCGCTGACAAATAAAGTTTTCTTCTGTATAATGAAATACCAATTAACTGACTATTCGGACAATAGCAAGTTTATTGTCCCATTCAACAGCTACTATTTCCCTTGGCTTTGCCTCATTAAATATTTGCTGTCTTGGGGGACAATAAACTTGCTATTGTCCTCATACCCAGTAAATACTAAATAGGCATATAATATCCCATCCACCTACATTTCATGTTATATAACCTCCCGTTTGTAACCTTCAATTTCACTGTAAAGTCAACATATCTGTCATAGCCGCAAGTTTCACAATTTATTTCTGCTTCTCATGTACTTAAAATTAGGGGCCTTAATATTGCTTACCAATTCCAACAAGAGACATCACTCTAACTATTGATAATCATTAAAATTCATTTCATGAATCTACGCAACAATGATAAACCTTCAAGTACAGTCACTCTCAATTTTACAAAGATATTGACGGTACTTTATCCGAAACTGTTCCTTGTATCTTTAACTTAGTACACTAACATTTTTATGAAAAGACAGTTTGTCTTAGAATAAGAAAGCTAATGCAATTCTGAGAAAAAGAATACCACACATTGCCAATTCCATTGAGGTTTAATAAAAATATGGCCATTTAAGTGAACCCACCATTTCCAATTTCCTTTAGTAAACACAGATTTACAGGGTTCTCCATAGTAAAACATCTTTATCTGACCTTTTAGAGGTCAACTTTTGTTCAACCACCTTTAAAAAGAAACCTTATTCAATACAACATATGCCTACATGATATAATCATGATAAAAGCTTCACATCACTTAGAAATACCCTTACATGTATACCCCCCACCCCCCAATCTTTTGATTTTCATAAAAAGTCATGGTTTGAAATGTTTTACCTAATTTTATGAAACATGTGGCAATTTCCTTGAGTCATTTCTCACACATATTTGAAAACAATCATCAATGATTCTAAAATGTGATCTTTATTTGTTTATTGTATGATTTGTACCATTTTAATTAACAAATAGACAGCTGTCCTGCTTGTGATTTCTTGTTTTCATGAAAAAAGTAAGCTAACAATCATATTTAGTGAATATCTAATCTATTCTGATTTCTAGTCTTCTTCTACCCATGCTAAAACAGTAAGTTACAACCTACAAGTTAGACATCTGCCTTAAATTAGAATTAAATTCAAACACACCCAGGTAGCTGGAGACAGAGTTGATTTCAATGAAAAATGTTCAAATTTGACATGTTTTTCTACTTTTTTATGCATATATACCTTAGAAAGGTAGAAATAGGTTGTTTCTTGTTCATTTCAAAAGTAATTATCATAGCAGATGTTATTTCAAAGTCAAATGTACATTTACATATCCTACATGTAATCTTAATGCAGACAATTAAATAGAGGGGGGGGGGGGGTTTCAATTATGTAAACACATCTAAATATCTTTATGAAATAAAAAATAAAGGAAACATAATTGTATACTTTTATTGAAAAACAAATTTTCACAGCAATTATGAATTTCTTTAAACAGCCTTAATTTTGTTTTCATAATTTCTTATCAAACACAAACCACAACATGGCATGATGCTTTCTTCAAGTTCCATTATTGTTCATGCATTATCGGATTTAATTTGAATTACCAGTAAATAGTCTGTAGAACACAAGGAATATGCATGTGGATAGAGGTGACAGGTTAATCTCAGGAGCTGACCCACAAGAATCAACAGGTACCGGTAAAAGCCATGTGGTAACAAGAGTCTGTTTTGAGCTGAAATAAATAAAAAAATAATTAGCTGTGTTTACATACATGTACTAGTAATAGCTGTGTTTACATTAACATATGCATAGTATTTCTGTAAAAAATACACTGACCATGCAGTGTAATAAGTATGACATATCCCAATACATGACATAACATTTAGGCAGTACAAGATCAAAAATTTGCATATCAAGTCATAATATAATATTAAAAAATTTTCATAGGTATAAACACTTATCAAATTGAGAAAGAGAGAGAGTTTGAGAGAGAGAGAGAGAGAGAGTTTATTACCATACTTGTAGTGCAACAGTCAATATTTCAATTCGTAAATTACAAACGAATATTACCCACCGAACAGCGTCAAAGTACATGTACTGGTATTAGCTTCTGGTATACCATTTTTTATCAATTCTACTGTGTATTTTTTGTTTGCAAATAAATTTAGCGAGGGTTTTTGTTTATTTTCTTATAAATTACATGTTTTAAAAACAATACTACGTGTAATAAGCATAAAACATGTATGAGTAAACTTAATGAAGAATTTTTAATAGATTATTTTTCAAAGAATGTGGTACATTACATGTATGTCAATCTTTATAAAACTAGCGTATATTTCGTGCGCCATAAATTGCAAGTTTTTTGTAAATATCATTTACTTGCATGATAGGTATATATGGTCTAACCAAAATTTTCTTCATAAAGCTACAGCTGTATGTACCACATATATGTTTTGTCACAAGTATACATTTTAAAAAAAAATACCCAAATTCCAACAGTTTAAATAAACTCAACTCATTCTCTGATAAGTTCATTGTGTTTTGTGCGTGCATATCTTATTTGTCTGCTGCAACAGCAGCCAATCAGCGGTAAGCTGAATCCACAAAAAGAAAGTTTGTGTTTTAGGAGCGGGTAAATTGTTTAGGCGACACTGTCAAGAAAACCACACCAAATAATAACAAGAAACATAAATATTCACTTAAATGTATTCTGTTGTAAAGTAAAGGTTTTTAACACTTATTGCATCTTGCAAAACATGTGATGACCTTAATCATCTGTCATATATCTGATATACATGTATATGTAAAAGATGGGAGAAATAACGACGGAACAAAGTGGGATTCGAACCTGGCCCTCTGAATCTCTAGTCAAGTGCTCTACCAACTGAGCTACATGTATTTGGCACCGGTATTCAAACCAGTCTGACCGTCACATTCCTCCCCCTTAAATGATCTTCACCCTCGAAGATCATCCCTGGCAGGATCTAGTTAACCTGTTAGTTCCAGGGGTTGGTCACAACACCAATATTGTAACAGGATGGGAGAAATAATGAAGGGATTTGAACCTGGGCCCCCTGAATCTCTAGTCAGGTGCTCTACCAACTGAGCTATCTGGCACTGGTATTCAAACCGGTCTGATCGTCACATATATAAAGAATTATTTTAAACAATGTTGTTCAATTAAAAATAACAATCGCAACCTTCAGTTTTTGTCTGTAATTAATCAATATTGGCGTGCGATCAGTTCTCGCCGAGTACCATTTCTCACCAGTGCATTGTTACGTCATTTTATCAACACATAAAATTATATACGAAAATATGATGTAACAGTGCACCAGCGAGAAATGGTCCTCGGCGAGAACTGCTCGCACGCCAGTACTGCCAGTAGTCAGATTAAAAAAAGAGAATAAAAAATTACATTTAAAACATTAACAAGGACAATTTAAGTACACATCATAACTGCTAAACAAGAAAAATTATGTGAACTGGTAGAATGGTAGGCATAGTTCTTACTTGTAACCTACATGTACAAGTACATGTACCGGGTACCCGTTGGTCTGCTATACCTCTTTTATGATACAATGATCGGCATCATAAAGATATTAAAGTCATGTTTTAACTCTGAAGTCTGAAGTATACAATTTTATTTACTTGAAGTTATGTCTACAGGGTATTCATGACTACATTTGGAGTCCTCTGCACAAGAATATATGATATGTTTCTAATTAGACCCTGCTTTGAATTTTGAGTTGAAAATTCACAATCTGTTATTTTTTTAAATAGATAAATTCAGTTACCCTTTCCAGTCCCCCATGAACCTCGAGCGAGTCTAAACACCCATGAAACATGTAAAAATTATACGTTAGTAAACAAACACCCACACCATAACAAAAACATCTAACAGTGTGCACGTACTTACATGTACATCTATACTATATACTAAATTTTAACCAGTTAACAAGAAACTTTAAAAGGAGTAAAAGCCTCACCTTCTTCAGTAACATCCACATAAATCACACACTTTAATGTCCATCTTTTCTCCTTTATTACTCGTAGCTTATCAACGGCTGATCGTCGACAGAAGTGTGGCTGTCAGAATTTCCTCGTAAACGATTCACACGAGAAAAATATCCTCCTTATACAAATATGTAGTATTGTTCCCTGTGCATGTTCATATGTTTCACAGCAAATTGAAAATGCATGTGTACACCGAAAGAATACACAACTTCTCTTCTGCATTACGGCTCTCTCTTTTCTACAATGCCGTTCGTTACTGTTTACATTCGGCGAGCGCGCGCGGGGGTCACAAACAGGGGCGCCCCGACAAATAGTTGCACATAGAACGTTTAAATAATGTGTGTTCATTGAATTCATAAATGATATAGATGAAAAAAATGAAATTGAATCACAACAATTTATCTAAGACGCAACACAACGTAATGCAGTAAATGCCTGGGCCTTAATGTGGCATTTCTTCGCTTGTGTGTCTATGTAGACATATTAACTCGTTCATGTACGATTCTCACATATTTGTTTTATGAAATTTGAAAAAAAATATAGGACAGAACTTGTTTAATTTGATACCAAATGACATTATTTTATATATTAACAATAACTAAATTAATTTTTTTTCATAAAATGATAACGATTTTTGCTATCAGAAAAATACGTGTATGAGCTGCTGACCCCTAATTATAGGGGCCAGCCCTTTTTTCTTAATTTTAGATAAAAGCTCTCGTTATTCTAAACAACTTTTGTTCTATATGTATTAACAAAATATTTTTAGTTTAAAGGTTATAATACAAAAAGCAACAAAATTTCAGCCCCGAAAAAATCTTAAACTTTGGCGACAAATAGCTCAAAAACTAACAAAGAAATTACCAAAATTTTCATGCCAGCAAAATTATAAAATGTTATTGACAATTTCGCCAAATTTCATGCATCTATCATCTGTAGTTCCCGAGATCAACTCTGGACAAAAGACCCCCCAATTTTCAATTAAAGGGCAATAACTCATAACCGGAAGTGAATTTTAAAAATTTGAAAAAAACGTCTAGAGATATTAATATCATCTACATACCCTGAAAGTTTCATAGCAATCAGACAAAAAATCTTCGAGAAATCTCGTGCACAAAATTTGCGGGAAAAAAATAATTAAAAAAAAATTAATAATAGGGAAAAAGAAACCGAAGAATAACAATAAGGTCTTCCGTTGGAAACGGAAGACCTTAATAATAATAACTAGACACTTGTTGCAAAAGCAACAAAAAGGTCTTCCGTTTTGATATACATGTATCAATTTAACTGTAAGACATTGCTTCTCTGACATAGAAAAAGAAGTGGATACGATAATTATTGTGAATGATATATCCAGACGTTACTTACATGTAAAACAACGAGAATGAAAAAGAAATCAATTTTTGAAGTACTTTCTGTGACGACCGGAAGCAACGTCGATCTAAACAAAAATGTTAACCATTTGAAGAATCATATGTCAATCTTTCCTCAAAGTTTGGTTGTTCACGTCTCTGCCAAATCTAAGATCTCTTTGAAACAATATTTTTTGTCTCGGGACCGAAACGGACGAATGAAAGTGATTAATTAAAAACAAAAGCTGGTATTTCTCGTACATTTGCTTAATGTACATCACTGTTTATCAGGCTAGATGAAATTCCAAGAAAGTCAGTCAAACTTGTTAAAAACAGGATTTGTTTGAACCCTTCCGGTAATAACCGGAAGTGACAGTTGACAAAATTAAACCCGTTAAACACATCCCAAATCAAAATTCTATCAATCATGAAAGATTCGTGTCTCAATCACTTACAATGACGAAAATCTCGCGGACATCAAATTTGTAAAAAGGAAAGCTACATAGAGATATTTGAGATATCTCACCGGAAGTAAAATTTATTTGCCAATTTAACATTATATAGATGACATATGTAAGATTGTATACTGATATTTTCATTTTATGTAAAATGAATAAAACAAATTTTTGAAGTGCTTCCGGTGACGACCGGAAGTTACGCCGAACAAAACAAAATAGTGTATACACATGTACATACATAGGTCTATCATCCCACAAAGTTTGATCGTTCAAGTCGTTACTGTTTTTGAGATCTCCAGGAATCAAGGTTTTTTGTCTCGGGACAGGAAACGGACAAACGGAAGTGCTCAATGTAAATTGTAATTATTATTTTTTTTGTACTTGCCCTTTCTACTTAATTTTTCATCGACTACACTACAAATATCAAAGGAAAACAGTTAAGCTGATAAACAGCTTTATTTGTTTGAACTCTTCCTGTGTGGACCGGAAGTGACGGAAGACAAAACGAAACCGGCTAAACACATCTTCGATCAAATGTCTATCATCCATGAAAGTTTTGTGCTTTGATCACTTATAGTTTCTGAGATCTCGTTTGTACAAAATGTGTTTCAAAAAAGCTACCTGAGATATTTGAGATATCTCACCGGAAGTAGAATTTTTTTGCTGAGTTAACATCGCATAGACAACCTATGCATAGATTTATACTTATATATTTATTTTATGGAAAAGGAATTTTATGCGAAAAAGTAGTTATTTTTGAAGTGCTTCCGGTAACGACCGGAAGTTACGACGAACAAAACAAAATAATGTGAACACATCTACAGCTATACGTTTATCATCCCTCAAAGTTTAGATGTTCAAGTCTTTACCGTTTCTGAGATCTCGTTGATACAAGCTTTTTCAACGCGGGACAGGAAACGGACAAACGGAAGTGCTCAATCTAAATTGTATTCAATATTTCTTGTATACTTGCCCGTTGTACTTCATTTCTCATCCAGCACACTACAAATGTCAATGGTAAAAAGTTAAACTGATAAACAGTTTGATTTGTTTGAACTCTTCCTGTGTGGACCGGAAGTGACGGAAGACAAAACGAAACCGGTTAAACACATCTTCAATCAAATGTCTATCATCTATGAAAGTTTTGGGGTTTGATCACTTATAGTTTCTGAGATCTCGTTTGTACAAAATGTGTTTCAAAAAAGCTACCTGAGATATTTGAGATATCTCACCGGAAGTAGAATTTTTTTGTTGAGTTAACATCGGATAGATAACTTATGCATATATTTATACTTATATATTTATTTTATGGAAAAGGAATTTTATGCGAAAAAGTAGTTATTTTTGAAGTGCTTCCGGTGACGACCGGAAGTTACGACGAACAAAACAAAATAGTTTAAACACATCTACAACTATAGGTCTATCATCCCTCAAAGTTTGGAGGTTCAAGTCCTTATCGTGTCTGAGATCTCATTGTCCATAGCTTTTTTCCGCGGGACAGGAAACGGACGACAGGAAGTGAATTTTGAAAAAATGAAAAAAACGCCTAGAGATATTATCATTTTCTATCAGTCCTGAAAATTTCAAGAAAATCCATCCAGCCATCTCTGAGAAATCTTGTGGACAAAAAAAGGAAAAAAAAAAATAATAATAAGAAACATTACAATCACTATAAGGTCTTCCGTTGGAAACGGAAGACCTTAATAAAAAACATTACAATCACTAGAAGGTCTTCCGTTGTAACGGAAGACCTTAAAAAAACCTTACAATCACTATAAGGTCTTCCGTTGGAAACGGAAGACCTTAACTAGACACTTGTTGCAAAAGCAACAAAAAGGTCTTCCGTTTTGATATACATGTATCAATTTAACTGTAAGACATTGCTTCTCTTACATGCAAAAAAAGTTGATATGATAATTATTGTGAATGATATATCCAGACGTTACTTACATGTAAAACAACGAGAATGAAAAAGAAATCAATTTTTTAAGTACTTTCTGTGACGACCAGAAGTAACGCCGATCTAAACAAAAATGTTAACCATTTGTACAATCATAAGTCAATCTTGCCTCAAAGTTTGGTTGTTCACGACTCTGCCAAATCTAAGATCTCTTTGAAACAATATTTTTTGTCTCGGGACCGAAACGGACGAACGAAAGTGATTAATAAAAACAAAAGCTGGTATTTCTCGTACATTTGCTTAATGTACATCACTGTTTATCAGGCTAGATGAAATTCCAAAAAAGTCAGCTAAACTTGTTAAATACAGGATTTGTTTGAACCCTTCCGGTAAGAACCGGAAGTGACAGTTGACAAAATTAAACCCGTTAAACACATCCCCAATCAAAATTCTATCAAACAATCTATGAAAGATTCGTGTCTCAATCACTTACAATGACGAAAATATTGCGGACATCAAATTTGTAAAAAGAAAAGCTACATAGAGATATTTGAGATATCTCACCGGAAGTAAAATTTATTTGCCAATTTAAAATTATATAGATGACATATGTAAAATTGTATACTGATATTTTCATTTTATGTAAAATGAATAAAACAAAATTTTTGAAGTGCTTCCGGTGACGACCGGAAGCTACGCCGAACAAAACAAAATAGTGTAAACATATGTACATACATAGGTCTATCATCCCACAAAGTTTGATCGTTCAAGTCGTTACCGTTTTTGAGATCTCCAGGAATCAAGGTTTTTTGTCTCGGGACAGGAAACGGACAAACGGAAGTGCTCAATGTAAATTGTAATTAATATTTTTTTTGTACTTGCCCTTTCTACTTAATTGTTCATCGACTTCACTACAAATATCAATGGTAAAAAGTTAAACTGATAAACAGTTTGATTTGTTTGAACTCTTCCTGTGTGGACCGGAAGTGACGGAAGACAAAACGAAACCGGTTAAACACATCTTCAATCAAATGTCTATCATCTATGAAAGTTTTGGGGTTTGATCACTTATAGTTTCTGAGATCTCGTTTGTACAAAATGTGTTTCAAAAAAGCTACCTGAGATATTTGAGATATCTCACCGGAAGTAGAATTTTTTTGTTGAGTTAACATCGGATAGATAACTTATGCATATATTTATACTTATATATTTATTTTATGGAAAAGGAATTTTATGCGAAAAAGTAGTTATTTTTGAAGTGCTTCCGGTGACGACCGGAAGTTACGACGAACAAAACAAAATAGTTTAAACACATCTACAACTATAGGTCTATCATCCCTCAAAGTTTGGAGGTTCAAGTCCTTATCGTTTCTGAGATCTCATTGTCCATAGCTTTTTTCCGCGGGACAGGAAACGGACGACAGGAAGTGAATTTTGAAAAAATGAAAAAAACGCCTAGAGATATTATCATTTTCTATCAGTCCTGAAAATTTCAAGAAAATCCATCCAGCCATCTCTGAGAAATCTTGTGGACAAAAAAAGGAAAAAAAAAAATAATAATAAGAAACATTACAATCACTATAAGGTCTTCCGTTGGAAACGGAAGACCTTAATAAAAAACATTACAATCACTAGAAGGTCTTCCGTTGTAACGGAAGACCTTAAAAAAACCTTACAATCACTATAAGGTCTTCCGTTGGAAACGGAAGACCTTAACTAGACACTTGTTGCAAAAGCAACAAAAAGGTCTTCCGTTTTGATATACATGTATCAATTTAACTGTAAGACATTGCTTCTCTTACATGCAAAAAAAGTTGATATGATAATTATTGTGAATGATATATCCAGACGTTACTTACATGTAAAACAACGAGAATGAAAAAGAAATCAATTTTTTAAGTACTTTCTGTGACGACCAGAAGTAACGCCGATCTAAACAAAAATGTTAACCATTTGTACAATCATAAGTCAATCTTGCCTCAAAGTTTGGTTGTTCACGACTCTGCCAAATCTAAGATCTCTTTGAAACAATATTTTTTGTCTCGGGACCGAAACGGACGAACGAAAGTGATTAATAAAAACAAAAGCTGGTATTTCTCGTACATTTGCTTAATGTACATCACTGTTTATCAGGCTAGATGAAATTCCAAAAAAGTCAGCTAAACTTGTTAAATACAGGATTTGTTTGAACCCTTCCGGTAAGAACCGGAAGTGACAGTTGACAAAATTAAACCCGTTAAACACATCCCCAATCAAAATTCTATCAAACAATCTATGAAAGATTCGTGTCTCAATCACTTACAATGACGAAAATATTGCGGACATCAAATTTGTAAAAAGAAAAGCTACATAGAGATATTTGAGATATCTCACCGGAAGTAAAATTTATTTGCCAATTTAAAATTATATAGATGACATATGTAAAATTGTATACTGATATTTTCATTTTATGTAAAATGAATAAAACAAAATTTTTGAAGTGCTTCCGGTGACGACCGGAAGCTACGCCGAACAAAACAAAATAGTGTAAACATATGTACATACATAGGTCTATCATCCCACAAAGTTTGATCGTTCAAGTCGTTACCGTTTTTGAGATCTCCAGGAATCAAGGTTTTTTGTCTCGGGACAGGAAACGGACAAACGGAAGTGCTCAATGTAAATTGTAATTAATATTTTTTTTGTACTTGCCCTTTCTACTTAATTGTTCATCGACTTCACTACAAATATCAATGGTAAAAAGTTAAACTGATAAACAGTTTGATTTGTTTGAACTCTTCCTGTGTGGACCGGAAGTGACGGAAGACAAAACGAAACCGGTTAAACACATCTTCAATCAAATGTCTATCATCTATGAAAGTTTTGGGGTTTGATCACTTATAGTTTCTGAGATCTCGTTTGTACAAAATGTGTTTCAAAAAAGCTACCTGAGATATTTGAGATATCTCACCGGAAGTAGAATTTTTTTGTTGAGTTAACATCGGATAGATAACTTATGCATATATTTATACTTATATATTTATTTTATGGAAAAGGAATTTTATGCGAAAAAGTAGTTATTTTTGAAGTGCTTCCGGTGACGACCGGAAGTTACGACGAACAAAACAAAATAGTTTAAACACATCTACAACTATAGGTCTATCATCCCTCAAAGTTTGGAGGTTCAAGTCCTTATCGTTTCTGAGATCTCATTGTCCATAGCTTTTTTCCGCGGGACAGGAAACGGACGACAGGAAGTGAATTTTGAAAAAATGAAAAAAACGCCTAGAGATATTATCATTTTCTATCAGTCCTGAAAATTTCAAGAAAATCCATCCAGCCATCTCTGAGAAATCTTGTGGACAAAAAAAGGAAAAAAAAAAAATAATAATAAGAAACATTACAATCACTATAAGGTCTTCCGTTGGAAACGGAAGACCTTAATAAAAAACCTTACAATCACTAGAAGGTCTTCCGTTGTAACGGAAGACCTTAAAAAAACCTTACAATCACTATAAGGTCTTCCGTTGGAAACGGAAGACCTTAACTAGACACTTGTTGCAAAAGCAACAAAAAGGTCTTCCGTTTTGATATACATGTATCAATTTAACTGTAAGACATTGCTTCTCTTACATGCAAAAAAAGTTGATATGATAATTATTGTGAATGATATATCCAGACGTTACTTACATGTAAAACAACGAGAATGAAAAAGAAATCAATTTTTTAAGTACTTTCTGTGACGACCAGAAGTAACGCCGATCTAAACAAAAATGTTAACCATTTGTACAATCATAAGTCAATCTTGCCTCAAAGTTTGGTTGTTCACGACTCTGCCAAATCTAAGATCTCTTTGAAACAATATTTTTTGTCTCGGGACCGAAACGGACGAACGAAAGTGATTAATAAAAACAAAAGCTGGTATTTCTCGTACATTTGCTTAATGTACATCACTGTTTATCAGGCTAGATGAAATTCCAAAAAAGTCAGCTAAACTTGTTAAATACAGGATTTGTTTGAACCCTTCCGGTAAGAACCGGAAGTGACAGTTGACAAAATTAAACCCGTTAAACACATCCCCAATCAAAATTCTATCAAACAATCTATGAAAGATTCGTGTCTCAATCACTTACAATGACGAAAATATTGCGGACATCAAATTTGTAAAAAGAAAAGCTACATAGAGATATTTGAGATATCTCACCGGAAGTAAAATTTATTTGCCAATTTAAAATTATATAGATGACATATGTAAAATTGTATACTGATATTTTCATTTTATGTAAAATGAATAAAACAAAATTTTTGAAGTGCTTCCGGTGACGACCGGAAGCTACGCCGAACAAAACAAAATAGTGTAAACATATGTACATACATAGGTCTATCATCCCACAAAGTTTGATCGTTCAAGTCGTTACCGTTTTTGAGATCTCCAGGAATCAAGGTTTTTTGTCTCGGGACAGGAAACGGACAAACGGAAGTGCTCAATGTAAATTGTAATTAATATTTTTTTTGTACTTGCCCTTTCTACTTAATTGTTCATCGACTTCACTACAAATATCAATGGAAAACAGTTAAACTGATAAACAGCTCGATTTGTTTGAACTCTGTCTGTGTGGACCGGAAGTGACGGAAGACAAAACGAAACCGGTTAAACACATCTTCAATCAAATGTCTATCATCCATGAAAGTTTTGTGCTTTGATCGCTGATAGTTTCTGAGATCTCGTTTGTACAAAATGTGTTTCAAAAAAGCTACCTGAGATATTTGAGATATCTCACCGGAAGTAGAATTTTTTTGTTGAGTTAACATCGCATAGACAATCTATGCATAGATTTATAGTTATATATTTATTTTATCGAAAATGAATTTTATGCGAAAAAATAGTTATTTTTGAAGTGCTTCCGGTGACGACCGGAAGCTACGCCGAACAAAACAAAATAGTGTAAACATATGTACATACATAGGTCTATCATCCCACAAAGTTTGATCGTTCAAGTCGTTACCGTTTTTGAGATCTCCAGGAATCAAGGTTTTTTGTCTCGGGACAGGAAACGGACAAACGGAAGTGCTCAATGTAAATTGTAATTAATATTTTTTTTGTACTTGCCCTTTCTACTTAATTGTTCATCGACTTCACTACAAATATCAATGGAAAACAGTTAAACTGATAAACAGCTCGATTTGTTTGAACTCTGTCTGTGTGGACCGGAAGTGACGGAAGACAAAACGAAACCGGTTAAACACATCTTCAATCAAATGTCTATCATCCATGAAAGTTTTGTGCTTTGATCGCTGATAGTTTCTGAGATCTCGTTTGTACAAAATGTGTTTCAAAAAAGCTACCTGAGATATTTGAGATATCTCACCGGAAGTAGAATTTTTTTGTTGAGTTAACATCGCATAGACAATCTATGCATAGATTTATAGTTATATATTTATTTTATGGAAAAAGAATTTTATGCGAAAAAATAGTTATTTTTGAAGTGCTTCCGGTGACGACCGGAAGTTACGACGAACAAAACAAAATAGTGTGAACACATCTACAGTTATGGTTCTATCATCCCACAAAGTTTGGATGTTCAAGTCTTTACCGTTTTTGAGATTTCGTTGATACAAGCTTTTCCAACGCGGGACAGGAAACGGACAAACGGAAGTGCTCAATCTTAATTGTATTTAATATATCTTGTAAACTTGCCCTTTGTATTTCATTCCTCATCCAGCACACTACAAATATCAATGGAAATAAGTTAAACTGATAAACAGCTCGATTTGTTTGAACTCTTCCTGTGTGGACCGGAAGTGACGGAAGACAAAACGAAACCGGTTAAACACATCTTCAATCAAATGTCTATCATCCATGAAAGTTTTGTGCTTTGATCACTTATAGTTTCTGAGATCTCGTTTGTACAAAATGTGTTTCAAAAAAGCTACCTGAGATATTTGAGATATCTCACCGGAAGTCGAAATTTTTTGTTGAGTTAACATCGCATAGATAACCTATGCATAGAATTATACTTATATATTTATTTTATCGAAAATGAATTTTATGCGAAAAAATAGTTATTTTTGAAGTGCTTCCGGTGACGACCGGAAGTTACGACGAACAAAACAAAATAGTTTAAACACATCTACAACTATAGGTCTATCATCCCTCAAAGTTTGGAGGTTCAAGTCCTTATCGTTTCTGAGATCTCATTGTCCATAGCTTTTTGTCGCGGGACAGGAAACGGACGACAGGAAGTGAATTTTGAAAAAATGAAAAAAACGCCTAGAGATATTATCATTTTCTATCAGTCCTGAAAATTTCAAGAAAATCCATCCCGCCATCTCTGAGAAATCTTGTGGACAAAAAAAGGAAAAAAAAAAATAATAATAACTAGACTCTTGTTGCTATAGCAACAAAAAGGTCTTCCGTTCCTCATGTATTAATCTGCACAAAAAATCCAGTTATCTTTTAAAAAGAAAATGGATATAATATATATAAGCTTTGTGTCTTGATCTATCACAGTTTCTGAGATCTTATTTATACTTTGTTTTTAAAAAAGAAGGCTATCTGAGATATATGAGATGTCTCACCGGAAGTAGAACTTTTTTTTACCATGTGTAGATGACTTTTTGTATTTCTATAGCTAAATGTTACTTCAATGCTAAATAACCAAAATATTTTTAAAAAATCAAAATTGGGTGTACTTCCTGTGACGACCGGAAGTTACGCCGGATAAAACAAAATAGTGTTAACACATGTACATACATAGGTCTATCATCCCACAAAGTTTGGTTGTTCAAGTCGTTACTGTTTTTGAGATCTCGTCGAAATAAGGTTTATGATTTCTGGACAGGAAACGGGCAAACGGAAGTGTTCAATCTGAATTGTATTCAATATTTCTTGTATACTTGCCATTTGTACATTATTTTTCATTTATCTAACTAAAAAATATCAAAGGAAAACAGTCAAACTGATAAACAGCTCGATTTTTTTAACTCTTCCGGTATGGACCGGAAGTGACGGAAGACAAAATGAAACCGGTTAAACACATCTTCAATCAAATGTCTATCATCCATGAAAGTTTCGTGTCTTGATCGCTTATAGTTTCCGAGATCTCGCGGGTACAAATTGTGTTTTTAAAAAGCTACCTGAGATAATTGAGATATCTCACCGGAAGTAGAATTTTTTTGTTGATATAACATCGCATAGGTAACTTTTGTATAGAATTATAGTTTTATGTTTATTCTATGGAAAAAAAATTTAATGCGTAGAAACAATAATTTTTGAAGTGCTTCCGGTGACGACCGGAAGTTACGACGAACAAAAAAAAATAGTTTAAGCACATCTACAGCTATAGGTCTATCATCCCACAAAGTTTGGGTGTTCAAAACTTTACCGTATTTGAGATCTCGAGGTGACAAGCTTTTTCAACGCGGGACAGGAAACGCACGACCGGAAATAAATTTTGAAAAAATGAAAAAAACGCCTAGAGATATTATCATTGTCTTTCATTCCAGAAAATTTCAAAAATATCTATCCAGCCATCTCCGAGAAATCTTGTGGACAAAAAAAGGAAAAAAAAAAATAATAATAATAAAAAACCTTACAATCACTATAAGGTCTTCCGTTGGAAACGGAAGACCTTAATAAAAAACCTTACAATCACTATAAGGTCTTCCGTTGGAAACGGAAGACCTTAACTAGACTCTTGTTGCAAAAGCAACAAAAAGGTCTTCCGTTTTGATATAGATGTATCAATTTAACTGTAAGACATTGCTTCTCTCACATTGATAAAAAATGGATATGAAAATTATTGTGAATGATAAAAATATCAAAATTGGGTGTACTTCCTGTGACGACCGGAAGTTACGCCGGATAAAACAAAATAGTGTTAACACATGTACATACATAGGTCTATCATCCCACAAAGTTTGGTTGTTCAAGTCGTTACTGTTTTTGAGATCTCGTCGAAATCAGGTTTTTGGTCTCTGGACAGGAAACGGGCAAACGGAAGTGTTCAATGTAAATTGTATTCAATATTTCTTGTATACTTGCCTTTTGTACATTATTTTTTTTTTATCTAACTAAAATATATCAAAGGAAAACAGTTAAACTGATAGACAGCTCGATTTTTTTTAACTCTTCCGGTATGGACCGGAAGTGACGGAAGACAAAATGAAACCGGTTAAACACATCTTCAATCAAATGTCTATCATCTATGAAAGTTTCGTGTCTTGATCGCTTATAGTTTCTGATATCTCGCGGGTACAAAATGTGTTTTAAAAAAGCTACCTGAGATAATTGAGATATCTCACCGGAAGTAGAAATTTGTTGTTGATATTACATCGCAGAGATTTCCTAAGTATAGATTTATTCTTATATATTTATTCTATGGACAAAAAAATTGATGCGTAAAAAAAATATTTTTTTTTAGTGCTTCCGGTGACGACCGGAAGTTATGACGAACAAAACAAAAGTGGTTAAACACATCTACAGCTATAGGTCTATCATCCCACAAAGTTTGAATGTTTAAGTCTTTACCGTTTCTTAGATCTCGAGGTGACAATTTTTTTGTCGCGGGACAGGAAACGGACGACCGGAAGTGAATATAGAACATTTTTAATTAAAATCCTCTAGATCTTTTCATTTTCTGTCATTCCTGAAAATTTTATAAAAATCCATCAAGACATCTCTTAGAAATTCACGAGAGAAAAAGGGGAAAAAAATAATAATAATAAGAAAGAAAGAAAAAACCTAACAATCACTATAAGGTCTTCCGTTGGAAACGGAAGACCTTAACTAGACACGATCTCGTTGCGAGCAACGAGGAGGTCTTCCGTCCGATTTTTAGAACAGGAAATGACCTTGCCTTTTATCTTCATCAACGAAACATATCAGGAAATGCAGATGTGATCTAAAAGAGCGATGGATGAAGGATTATACACCTGTAGGATCCTTAATTTTAAGGACCAGTCCCATTTTATTTCATATTAAATAAGAGGTCTTTTGACTTAATAACAGGTCTAATAACCTGTAATAAAAAGAAACCGAAGAAAAAAAGAGGGCCTTCCTTTGTTAACGGAAGACCCTAATAACAATAAGAATAGAAGGGTCTTCCGCTGAAGACGGAAGACCCTAATAATAAAAGACTGTTTTTGTCTAAATCTTAATTGAAGAGTGTTTTTCAACTTGTACTACAGTCCAACAACCCTTTTATGTTGATTATTTTAGTTAGAAAATTAAATAAATAGCAGAGAAAGAAATAGAGAGAAAGAACAAATCTTGGCTCCGGCGAGATTAGAACACACAGCCTTTGCAGGTGTCTCAAAACATGGCTGACGCGAAATAATTCCCGAATTTGTGTTTGAATTTGGGGCGTTTTCGCCCGGGAGAAGAGCTGAGTTTTTGTATGAGATGAAAAACAAAGTGTAAGATGTCTGACTATTTAGGTTTGGTAACAGTGCGAGGTCATTTGAAATATTGACGCGTGTTTTTGTCTGGAGGGGGGTGAAAAGACCCGAGCTTGATTTTCGTCGTAAATAAATCGAAAATAGAATTTTGAGGTGTGGATCTCGGATTCGTGTAACAACTATTAGGGGAAGTCCTAAAACAATGACTGATGCAGTTTACCCATGTATTTCAGTGTTGAGAATTTTTGTTCGTGTCGTTTACTATTATGTTTGACTGTTTTATTTCAGCAGGATTGATAGAATCTTTATAAATGTAGAAATAACGGAATCAGTAACACGTAAATTTATTCGGTAAAAATTTGATGCAGTAATTTCCACAGTTCTAACATTCATAAGTAGTTCACACGCTATCGTAGATTCAGACTAAACGGAAAAAAAGAAATATACATGCAACATAAATATTACGTGGCTGCACAGGGGCCAAGTCCATTTCAACATTAATTTCAATGAAACCATAAATAAAGAAAGAGGTCGAACTCTGACCCAGATAGAAAACTACCAGCTCGCTTCAAAATCCTAAAAAATCAATTAATCTTTAAAACACTCGCAACGTGCATGTATTTTTCATAAAAGTAATGTCTGAGATACACTCCTGCCGAATTTTAAGTTGATGGGTCTTACAATAGGGGAGATATACGCATTATTCTCTCGAAGTCGCCAGTTTATTTTTACTCGGACATTTACCGGTCCAGAGCTCACGATGGGATTTTGCCTATGACAACAGCAGTATTGCAACAAGTCGAGAAACATTTGCAATAATCTTTTAAAATCTTACATCAAACGCAATTTATGGATTTACTTTTTACTTTTAAAGTTTTCAGAAATAAAATATATAAAATGCCATAACATTTACATGCTAAACACTACATATGTATGATGAGAGAGAGAGAGAGAGAGAGAGAGAGAGAGAGAGAGAGAGAGAGAGAGAGAGATTAATCAGAAATCGATTTGATCAGAGACATAAATAACATTTACGTCTCTGATTTGATAAAGAAATTAATAATTGTTTTATCTGCTTTTTCATATGAATTATATTTCTTTTTGTCTCAAGTTTTTCTTTGCCGACAATAACTGCATAATAAAAAAATCTGGTAAGTCAGCAAATAAAATAACCTACATCATTAAAAATATAGTATGATTATTTATTCCCCATTTTCCCGAATCCAAACGATACCCAAGTGTTATGTCTAAATGACCAATGTTAAGCATTCAGTTGATAATAAAAATCGGTTTTTTTTAATCCCAGACAGTCAATAGATTTGTTATTAAATCATTGAACAGTGAATTTCAAAAAATAACATCCGTAGACAATATCCCGTAACTAGAAAAAAATACGTATTTACTTTTTTTGACGTCAAATGTACATTAGCCTCTAACCTCATTACTCCATGTTACCTGTAGTAGATCTTTTAGAGAGAGAGAGAGAGAGAGAGAGAGAGAGAGAGAGAGAGAGAGAGAGAGAGAGAGAGAGAGAGAGAGAGAGAGAGAGAGATATTTTAGTGTTCAGGAATTCAATATAAACGCAACATTTGTCAATAAACGCATGTATACATGCATACATGTACATATCAAAATGTTTGAATAAATACAAAACAACCTTTCTTTTTAAGCCATGTGAAATACTAAAAACGTTGGTGCATTGCTAAATGTTGTGTGTATACAATCATTGAAATGGCGGCATTTCTTTGATGCCGGCAAAGCGATTCAGTGAACTCTAATGCGGTCGAACTGCAGGGGTGCTTCGGCGGCATGTCCTTGATGCCGGCAATGCGACAATCGTCCGAATTTAGCGAGCAGTTGACAGAAAAGAGCTCTATATTTGTACTGAAAAAAAAGCCGCTATTATTTTTATTTATGACAAAAAGAAAACGGAAAACATTCAAATCCATCATTATAAAGATAAAATCGTTAAACAAAACACGGTTAAGCAAGAACAAATAATCGGCACTCGGGGACTGAACCCGGGTCGCCTGGACACAAGTCCACCACTCTAACGACTGAGCTACGCGGACTCTCGCTTCAGAACTTTGGAGCCCAAAATCTCGAGAATGCATGGATCGATTTTAAAACAGATTTCATATTCAGAGGTTTTTAAGGTCTCTATCGAATAGTAACATAAAAAAATTCAAGTTCAAAAAATTAAAAAATTAAGGTTTTTCATTTCCTTCCGCTGACGACCGGAAGTGACGGCAGACGTTCGGATATGCGTAGTACACTGCGGCCGTTCACTCTCTACGATCTCTAAAAATTTGAAAGTTCTATCTTAAATACTTTTGGAGAAAACTCGTGAACAAGCAAAAACATAAAATCTTTAATATCTCGGGACCGGAAGTGACGACCAAAAAAATCCCACGTACTTTTCTTACAAATGTTGTCATAAACAAGATCTGAAAGTTTTATCAAAATTGACTGAAGCGTTTTCGAGAAAACGTGGGAGAAAAAAAAAAATAATAATAATAGAGGAAAAGAAACAAAGCAAAAACAATAAGGTCTTCCGTTTCCAACGGAAGACCTTAATAAGAAAGAAAGAAAAAACCTAACAATCACTATAAGGTCTTCCGTTGGAAACGGAAGACCTTAACTAAACAAACACATCATGTCCTCAACCATTAGTACCACAGACAGAGGTCATTGTCAATTCTCCCGTTATGTAGTATAAAGTAAGATACGTCTACAACTAAACAAACACATCATGTCCTAAACCCTTGGTACCACAGACAGATATGTAGCTTCTTTAAAAATACCATACATACACAAGTACTCACGAATAAATTGGATAGAAAAGTGCTCGTGTTCGGGTTAACTATGCACAAGGCAATAAAGTAAGAAGATTTCGTATACCATGGCATCAAACCCTGATCCAGGAGAAACAGATACTGTACGGGAACCTGATTTGTTGGAGGAAAAGAAACTTGTTCCAGGACATCATATATAATAATAAAATATAATATAATATAAAATTATACATGTTTTTCTACATGGTCGTGTTCACGTGTAAATGGAAAAATGCTATGGCATTATTCTCCCCTATAATTTTAACATTCAGAAAAAAAGATTGAAGACTTTTAACTGAATTTTTTGAAGAAAAAAAGAATACTAAAAACTCATCATTTGATATATTTAAATCATTAAACAAAAGTCTTTAATCTTGGGAAAAAAACCCGAAACAAATATTGTGAAGTTCTGATGAGACAATTGACTAGTATGCGTGTATTTATGTATTAACAATGTGGTTTTTGTTATTCAATCTACTGTCGAACAGACTAAAATTTTATTCTTTTGAGAATATGAAATTTTTAATATACTGGAGAACAGACTAAAATTTTCTTCTTGTGAGAATATAAAATATTGGTAAGTTTTACAGCACCAACCTATGCAGGAAGACCGCCTTCTGTTAAGACTGTTAATGACGTCACAGTCTGTAGACGTAAAAAACGAATGACGCCACAGTCCGTCCCATTCACTGATGGTATGACACACCCTCTCCAGGCATTGAGAAGTCCCCGGATAACAAGTGTAAATGTCAACATTACGACCACCACACTTGTAGGAATACGATGATTCAAGAAAGGACGGCGGTACGTTGTATTGTGATAAATTACAATATGGCTGAAAACTCACTTCAGTGGAATATCCAACTCTTGCGCAGAAAATCAAAAGAAATATCACAAAAATTGGAAGCACTGAATTCTGTTCGCACAGGAAACAGTGAATATTATTCATAATCCTGGACTGAAATTTTCTGAATTTTTCACATTTTAAATCTTCACATCATTTTTCTAAACAGTTAAAATGCCAACAGCAGGGAAAACTCCTTTTTATATTTTAAAATATTCAGTTTCTTTACCAAACTGGATTACATGAACTACAGAATGGAAAATAATTCTTGGATTGATTCTATCGTATAGGTTGTTTAGGGCCCTCTTTCAACAGGACAGAGGGATATTGTTTGTGTATTTGCATGGCCCTCTTTCAACAGGACAGAGGGATATCGTTTGTGTGTTTTCTTTTTGTTTATGATATTATACATATATTACATGGCATCGAGGGCGACATACCAGAATATTTGCCCCGAGGTGGCAGGAAAGCCCTGGAGTGTTATGTCGCCCGATGCCGAAGGCAGAGGGCGACATAACACTCCAGGGCTTTCCTGTCACCGAGGGACAAATATTCTGGTATTGTCGCCCGAGAAGACATGTAATATATGTTATATAACATTTTTAAACAAATCAAAGTCGGGTTATGAACATATTTATTTAATTCACAAGGCAGAGGCAAATATATTTAAAACACTCACGCTTGAGTTTATCACTTTTGTCGTATTTGCCGAATTTTTTTCATCAATTAAACTATCGAGTTCATCTGAATTTAGATGAACAAACCGCAGACGTTGGCCTGACATGTTTAAAATTCGCGGATCTGTTTACGTTTGCTTAGCAACTGGCTCGTTGAATTTCGAACCCGACCTAATTAATATGCAGAATTCTTGCACGCGATGGTGATATTACAGTTTCGGGAGGGCAATATAACTATTTCCTGTGAAATATAACTGTTTCCGGGAGGGCAATATAACTGTTTCCGGTGTGATTCAGCAATTTTCGGGGCATAGTAATAAAATTATCTCATTTGTGACATAACGAGAAAACTTATTCAAAAATGGTATATAATTTACTGTTCAATAATTCATCGATACCTTAACCTTGTCTCTATGTGAGTTTATGTTTACACACACGTAAAACACTTCATGCTTTCATTATAATCACTGCCGATCAATGGGTTGTTTTCTGTGACACCTGCGTCGTTAAAAGTTCTCAAAATGAGGATCTCCGCAGTGACCCAAAAAGAAATGAGAGAATGTATGAGAGCTTCCCCCCTCATCCCCCTAAGAAATGAGAGAATGTGTGAAAGTCTCCCCCTCCCCCCCCCCCCAAAAAAAAAGAAACTAGAACTGTCCTAATGGGACTAATACCCCCGCTAGGCTAATTTCAAATGGGACAAATAATTGAATTGAATAATAATTAAAGTTTGGAACACATACAAAAAAAAAATTCTCGAAATGTAAAAAAAAAAAAAATAGTTAACAAAGAAAAACTAAAATCAAAATTGTCAGAATTTCACTGTAAATACATATCTATAACAGTAATACATTTACAAATGTATGTATTTGATGATATATTTTTTTAATTTAATTGATTCAAAGAAAAACCAACAAAATGACAATAACCCCTCCCTTTGCAGTGAATAGAAATACCGGTAGCCAAGCAATGCTCTTCTGTTGATAAAACTTTCAATATCTTTCTAATAAGAGTCTTGACAGATGCAATTAGTTGTTTCAAATTTTCCTCACTTTCTCCTATGGCACAATTGAACTCCAAATCAGAAAATTGATCCCATAGGACTATGATTTTCTTTGATGAGCTTGTTAAATTTAATAAACACCCAAAACATTACCATAATTACCATACTATGTAAAAATATGTAAAAAAGAAAATTTAATATTACAAACAATTTTAAAATTGCCAAAACACTTCAATCATATCAGTAATTTTGAATTTCATTTAAATTAATGCCCAATAGGGTCACTTCATCAAATTACTTGACAAATAAATTTAAACAACCTCTAAAAATAGTTTAACTTCTTTATTAATAATTATATTATTTATTTCCTTATAATGATAGACCTTTTGGTTTACATGAAACAGTTTTAAAATAGCCCCAAAACCATCACCCATTTTACAGATTATCAATTTCCCCTAAACACATGCTCCATCTGAACCATGGCTCAGATAATGGCTCCCTTGGGACAAATGAATTCAGCCACACTTGTCTTTGATGTTCTCATTAGCTCCTAAGAATTTATCATTGACAAACAAAACCTTTGCATTGTCAGTTGATAGAATACTTATAAAAAATAATTTTTTTTTTATTAATTAAGACATAAAGACAAAAAACTCCATCTGGATGTATTTATATAAATATATTTTAGAGTGTTTTCTATTAATTAATTAATAAAATCTGTAAGGATTACCTCCCTTACTTTTCAACATTAGTGTACAATATATAGAATAAGGAAAATGAAAACTGTCATAAAATCATTAAATCTTGTCTGATCTTAAAAAAAAATGCAGGTGCACATCTTCAGATGGTGTTCAACATATGTACAAATTTTCAAACTGTTCCATGCAGTAATAAAAAATTCTATAGGGGGGACAAAGTTGCGTCTACAGACAGACGGACAGACGAACAGACAGACAGACGGACAGGGTGAAACCAATATACCCCCCTAAACTTCGTTTGCGGGGGTATAATGAGAGAATGTATGAAAAGCCCCCCTCCTCCCCCCCCCCCAAAGAAATGAAAGAATGTATGAAAGCCTCCCCCTCCTCCCCCCAAAAAGAAATGAGAGAATGTATGAAAGCCTCCCCCTCCCTCCCCCCCCCCCAAATATGTAAGCCTCTCCCCCCCCCCCCAAAAAAAAATGAAGAAAAAAAGAATTGGCTAATACCGTTTCACACCCAAATGTATAAGCATTCTGATACGCTTTGCAATCAAAACTCTTTATCAATTTTTTCCGAATTAATTTATTTTTTTATTATATTTATTTATTAGCTGGTTAACAGTATCTTTTGGATTTAAATATATATCGAAAAGAGCTCTGCATAAAAAATGTCAGGATGTTTAAGGTCTGTTTGACGTTTTACTTACCAAAAATTGTTGAAACATATACACCCTTCTCTCTCTCATATTAACGCTTTCATTGTTTACAGATTCCTTCAAAATACACGATTCATGTATTGGCCGGAAAGTAACCCCAAAAAGAAGTCCTTTTTATATGAAAAGCCTTACCCCCCCCCCCGCACCCCCTCAAATCTATTAAGAATTGAAGTTTGCCAAAACAGTAGTGGTGTTTTTTTTATCTTCGGGATGGGGGTATGTCAATGTGTTAAGGAGTATGTCGGCTCCTTTAAAATAAATAAAGGTCGTGATTCTATCAGTAGTTATTTCGTTTTCTACAGATTCCTTCAAAACACACAATACATGCATTGGTCGGAAAGTAACCCCCAAAAAGAAGTCCTTATTATTACCCCCCCCCCCCCAATGGATTAGGAATTGAAGTGGCGGGTTTTTTTTTTTAATCTTTAGAATGGGACATGTCAATGTGTTAAGGAGTATGTCGGCTCCTTTAAAATAAATAAAGGTCGTGATTCTATCAGTAGTTAATATAAATATCAAGTAAAACATGTCATTGACAAGATGACCCGGTGAACTGATGACCCTAGGTCATTCCGTGAACTTACAGACCAGTCATAAGACATTGACAAGTTGACCCGGTGAACCGATGACCCTGGGTCATTCCGTGAACTTAAAGCTCTGGACACGAGACCATATGGAGTATAACTATATACATTTATTTAGTGACAACATTAGATACACCTCTAAGTTAACTGATTTACAGAGTTTTATCTTATGAGTGACAAATAGACGTCATCCATGGATCTAAACACTCTTGATATTGCTAACATTTGGCCCCAAAATCAATCAGTCACATTTTGACCTGGAACAACCTCTCTCCTTGGTAATCTTAAAATTCTTATCTCTGCCTTTGACCCCCACTGTCAAAACAATTATCCCTTACCCCCCTCCCCGGGGGAATATTCTGGATCCGCCCACTTTTCCTTGAAATAAGTTAACAACAAAACAACAAAGTCTTGTACATAAATTTATTTGAACCTGTTATTAAAACTTCATATTTGTAAGCGTCATGATCAGTAACTCTTGATATGCAAATTTTATGTGACTATCACACACATCCAGTAATACATGGAAAAATACAGTACGTAATATACATGGTATAGTAAGCCGACACATGCACACTGAAGAGGTCACAGGTCAGAGTGAATATATTAATAATCATCATTGTTAGCTATGGTCAGCGTGAATATATTATAACGTCACTGTTAGCTAAGGTCAGAGTGAATATATTAATAATCGTTACTGTTAGCTAAGGTCAGAGTAAATATATTAATAGTCGTCACTGTTAGCTAAGGTCAGAGTGAATATATTAATAATCGTCACTGTTGGCTAAGGTCAGAGTGAATATATTAATAATCGTAACTGTGACGTAGGTCAGTGAATATATTATCATCCGCTGTAACCAAGGTCAGACTGAATATTTTCATTATCGCTATCGTTAGCTAAGGTCAGAGTAAATATATTAATTTTCTACATCTCAGCATCATTTTTCGTCGTTATTTTATTTATGGCAAATTTGCAATTACAAAATGTACGATTTTGTTGACACAAAATTAAATAATTTCTATAATCTTTGACTAAACAAATTGTGGGTTGTTTCAAAATAATCCGTTAATGACAAAATATTGATAACAAAATCCATAATGCTAGTCTATAACGTAGATATTTTGATCATGAAATACGAGTTCATCGACTACATGATGTTCTTCTCGGATAAGATGATGTTTGAATTGGTTGAATAACACAAGAGAGATAACTCTGGGTACAGAACATGCTGTAGTTGTATGGTTTAATGGTTTGCTATACAGGAGTCAAACAGATTCTGTAGTGTACCCCTGGTGATATTGATTAATGCTGAGGGTGTGGCTACGTTATATATGGTCAGTATAAATACAATATACCAATTTTATATAGGAAACAAAAGTTTACTACAAATATTGTGTACGATAGAGAATGTAGAAAATTACACAGTCGTCATCATAATAATTATACAATAATCATAATATTAAACAGAATAAAATATATATCGCTTTTATCAAAAACTAAACACGACTAATACAAAATACACACATAAAACTGTTCAATACGCAGCACTGGGTATATGTGTAGGACTAGCGTGGTACACACCAAATCCTCGCGGATTTACTCGGTTAGTGGAAGCCTGGCATCAAACACAGAAATCAAATCAAGGTTTTTCTCATGAAATTATCAATTAAAACTCTGACTAAAATCAAGCGTGAATTGAAATCTCTAAACAGCAACAAAACAGGGGAAGAAACCTGGTTAATTTTCACTCAAACTGTGGTGATAAAGCATATTTCTAAGTCAACATAAAAACATGACTTGAATACAACATCTGCAGTACATGGATGGTACAAATACATATCAAAGAATAAGTAAGCTATATCAGTCTTTATATTGTATATAAGTATTGCATATCTATCATTTGTAACACCATATCATCTATCATTTGTAGCACCATATCACAATTGGCTACCTTAAAACAGTGTAGATTTAATCTATCAGATTCGGAAAACTTCATGTTTATATTCTAAAAAAAAAACAAGTCTGCTTGCAGAAAAAAATCCAAAAATAATCAAGTGTCGAATAACAACTGCTTCTATTTAAAATAGATAAATGTTTGCACCGTTGGTAAACAATTCTGTAAAATCCTGTACAATATGTGACATAACTGGTTAAACACTTAACCAGCAGCTACATATACATATGATATGATTATTGAGAATCCTTTCTTTCTGAGTCTCTTTCTTCTCAATTCCAAATTTCTGTCCTCTGAATACATTATCCATCATTAATCATTCTAAGTATACAAACTTACACATCTATATTGAAAAATCACACCCACAAAAATGCAACCCTAACCCAGATCTCAAACACTCTCACTCCCTTCAAATTCTCAATCACTTAGATGCTTGTCACCTTGACCTTCACAAGGACAGCTGACATGGAAGCCATTATGACATCACAAGACACGTGACAGGCACTATACGCATTATACAGTTAAAGCTGGAGCGTGCGGTGTTAGAAGGCGGATGATGAGTCGCTATCGTGGCCCGTGTCCTTGTACCGCTGTTTACGGAACTTGGCCAGCTTCTCTCTGGCTTCGATCCATTCTCTCTCCTTCCGTAACATCTCCTCTTGAATTTGTAGTTCCTGTAATTTTTTAGAGAAAAGAAAAAAAAGTTGTTTATATATGAGGAGATGAGAGACGAGATGGTAATGGTGAGGATGATACGCTAACATGCAAAGAGACCAGGGCAGTCAGTCCAAGAATACACAGTGTGACAATCGAGGGGGGGGGGGGGGGCTCAATACCTCTGAGACAGAGGAATTTGGACACGGTTATAAAATCTGTCTTTAGATTAAAAATTAAAATTAAAAAAATTCCCCATGTCATTAGACTAGTATACATTACTTTATTCTATACTAATTATCGCCAAACAGAAAAGAACTTTTTTTCAAACAAAATTTTACAGCCCAGAAAATTACCCAACAAAAGTAAAAGAATTTTTTTGTTATAGGGTAAAAGAACAAGGGTTAATGAGCCCGCGTTTCGCCCCCGTCACACTGTGTTATCTAGACAGCCGTCTGGTCGCGTTTCTCCGCCGGTTTATCCTTCAGGCGCCTCGCATCCTCAAGCTGCTTCTCCAACAACAAAATCCTCTCTTGGGCCTCAATTTGCTAAAAATAGCAACAAGACATTGATGACTTTTTGACTCAAACACATCAACTGAGCTTTATCTTCTGACGTTATTTCTGTCTGTTTTAATTGCTGAATATAAACTTTGCAAAATGTATGTAAAATTTCATTATCTTAACATTAATTTTAGCACACAGCTCTTTATATCAAATGTTTTATGTTAAATGAAATGAATCATTTCTTGAATTTATTTACTTCAAGAGAAAGAGAAAGAAAAAGATTGAATTGGAGATGGATTACAAGAAGTCAAAAAGTGATCATACCTCAATCTCCACAAACTTAGTTCTAAGTTCCATAATAAAATTGTTTGATGTTTGTTGTTGTTATTGTCAGACGTTATATATGTGTAGCACTGCTAATTATTCTATTATAACCTCAGTTTGTGGTGTTTGAACACTGTGCATTAGATTTGTATACATTATGCATAGGCGTCGGAAGCGGGGGGGGGGGGGGGGGGGGGGGGGGCTAGACCCCCCCCCCACCCAACTTTTTTTGCAAAGTTAGATCTAACCATTAGGGACATAGCATCATAGAGGGTTCAGCCCCCCCCCCCCCCACTTTTTCTCGCATCAAAGATAATTGTTCCTAAATTTTCCTTGAAAGATTGAGAAGTTGGAGTTCATGATTTGGGGAAATTTTTTATTTTGGTAAGTAAGATTTGTATTTTTGGAAGTATAGGTATACCCCCCCCCCTCCCCCCTCCCCCACAGATTAGGATTTCCATGATTTTGGGAATTATTTTGTTTTCCTCTCAAAATTTCTGAGGATTAGTCTAGCCCCCCCCCCCCCACTTTCAATTTGCTTCCGACGCCAGTGTTATGTGAGACTCTTGTTGGAGTTTGTCATATATGTACTCAGTGTGTCATGTGTGATTCTAACTTGAATACTGTAAACGTATTACATTTAACTGTGTATTCTATTTAGCGTTTTTGGCAGAAGGCGGCTTCTGCATAATCAAGTGCATTGCTAAATGCCATGTATATACGTATAGAATAGGAATATTCAGGAATATGCTAATTAAAATCCACGCCAAATTGTTCAAAAACTTTTTTCCGCTAAATATCGTACACGCGGAATATAATGTGTTTACAGTAGCACATATCATCATGTTAACAAATTACATTTAATTAGAATCCTGAAAGAAACGAGAAATGAAACCAGTAATGACCTCCGGTGACTCCTGGCTGTAAAGTGAGGTCAAATTTAAGAGGTCAAAGGTCGTCAAACACCAACTCATTTTGACAATAAATTCAAATTCACTGGTGAAAATCCCCTAAATTGAAACATCGTTAGTTGTTTTGTTAGTTACATTGCATGTAATTTATCAGTTGTTAGTGTGTTAATTATATCTTAAGCATAATCACTATATTTATAAACACTATATATTGTATGTAATGAATTAGTGTGTTAATTATATTGAGTATAATCACTATATCGTATGTAATTAGCTGTTAGTGTGTTAATTACATCTTAAGTATAATCACTTCATATTGTATTTAATTACCGGTAGCTGTGTGTTAATTACATATTTTAAGTATTTTCAGTATATGTGTTATATTTCTAATCTGGACATAGATAGTATATTAACAATGATAAGACCATACAGGTTGGCGTGGAGTCAGTGATGTGGATGTGTACATTTATGTTTGAAAGTAGTTTGTGTCAATACTTGTTATAGATTTTACCTAATCAAGAAAATAATATAAAAATCTTTAGGATATTGAGGTGAAATATAAAGTGTTAATTATGAAATGAATTGATGAATGTATAAATTAGAAATACACTCGTAACGTTCATATTTATCCCATGTTATCTTGCAATACTTGGATTTCATCAATACTTTGTAGTTTCATTAGTATTCGTGGACATAAATTTTTGTGGATTTAATGAAAATCACAGTTACATAGATATGTATAAACTCATGGCTAATAATCCAATCAAGTCTACTTGTTATTTGATATTGCACTTCACTGTAAATTTAACTTCATGAATCAGCTCAACTAAATGAAACTAAATCAAAATTGGTAATTAATGAATGCTGATGAAATGACACTGTACAAGTTTTTAATATAATAGTAGTAAAGATCAGGTACAAACATGGAATAAAAATAATCCTCTAAAGTCAAGGATGAATATGGTAAACCAACTCATATTTGCAATCATGAAATGTTAAAGAGATTCGAAAATTCCAAATCATTGCCGACAGTCTTGTCACAAACAACAATCTTCTCTGGATTTTTTTCAGAAGATTACTTTTTCGTAAACTAGACAATGAATGATTAATCTAGAGGTAAGTTTCTATATTGCTATTCATCACTGTGATTGACAGATGCAAAGACAAGTTGGTTTTCAGTTTATCATTGTATACAAGAACATAAATACATGAAGAAATATACAACACACAGTATGTGGGCGTGTCTCACCTGTTTGATCCCGCCCACTTTACGTGAGTCGACCGCCACGTTTATATCCTCGTCCTCGTCTCTCTGCTTGGCCTGCTGGGCCGCCTTCACCAGGACCTCCGTGGCACGCTTCACCGCATTACCTGCCGCCTACAGATATGAATAGTAACAAGGTCATATCAAGGTCATTTATTGATCTTATATTGTAGCTAGGTCAGATATTGATCATATTAAAATCAACAACAAGAGGCCAATTGGCCTTAACGGTCACCTGAGTAGCATACATCCCATAAACAAACTTGTCACGGAGCCTCATATATGTATCTAATTAATTAGGTTTCATACTGGAGTAGAAAAATTATAAATTTGTAATGACGACCACATTTCAAAAAGAACTGTGAAACCTATAATTTTGGTGAAAAACTAAGATCTGGTCTACAAAATCATGAATTCCGTTTTCCTTTCATGTGTGCGGGAGTAAAGAAAATAATTTTTTAACGTTATATGCATTAACATCTATACATCCATTTTGGCCCTGTCCTAGAGTCAAAACCCATCCTTGAGGGGACATGAAAATTAAAATTTCAGTAGAGGACTTCCTGGTAAACATATTAATCAGTCAGTTTTTTTAATACAGATGTGTGAGAATAGAGAAGAAAAATATATGCATTAACACTATATTGCCATATTGCCCCCCCCCCCCCTTTCATGTCCTGAACCCCTGACCAAGGGGCCATGAATTTCACAATTTAGGTAAAGGAGATTGTGGATATCATAACAATGTATTCAGTTTTTTGCCCACATGTGTGGGAGTAGAGAAGAAGAGTTTTTAAGATTTAAAACAGTTTTACTATATGGCCATATTGGCCCCACCCTGGAGCCTGAACACCTAACAAAGGGGTCATGAATTTCACAATTTTAGTAGAGGCCCTCATGGACATCATAACCATGTATTCAGTTTTGTGCTCACATGTGTGGGAGTAGAGAAGAAGATTTTTAAGATTTAAAACAGTTTTACTATTTGGCCATATTGGCCCCACCCTGGAGCCTGAAACCTAACAAAGGGGTCATGAATTTCACAATTTTAGTAGAGACCCTCATGGACATCATAACCATGCATTTAGTTTTTAACAAATATATATGGAAGTAGAGAAGAAGATTTTCTAAGATTTAATACATTTTACTATTTGGCCACATTGGCCCTACCCTAGAGCCTGAACCCCTGACCCAGGGGTCATGAACTTCACAATTTTGATAGAGGGCCTCATGAACATCATAATTATGCATTTAGTTTTTAACAAATATATATGGGAGTAGAGAAGAAGATTTTCTAAGATTTAATACATTTTTACTACTAGTATTTGGCCACATTGGCCCCATCCTAGATCCTGAACCCCTGACCCAGGGGTCATGAATTTCACAATTTTGATAGAGGGTCTCATGGACATCATAATCATGCATTTAGTTTTTAACAAATATATATGGGAGTAGAGAAGAAGATTTTCTAAGATTTAATACATGTTTACTATTTGGCCATATTGGCCCCACCTTAGATCCTGAACCCCTGACCCAGGGGTCTTAAATTTCACAATTTAGGTAGAGGGCTTCATGGACATCATAATCATGCATTTAGTTTTTTTAAAATATATATGGTAGTAAAGAAGAAGATTTTCTAAGATTTAATACATTTTTACTATATGGCCATATTGGCCCAACTTAAAGTCAGAACCCCTGACCCTGGGGCCATAAATTTCACAATTTTGGTAGAGGGCTTCATGGACATCATAACCATGCAACTGTTTTTTTCCTCACATGCGTGGGAGTAGAGAAGAAGATTTTTGAAAATTTGGCATATTTGGCCCCGCCCGTAGCACCCCAAGGGTGGTAGAGCCATGAATTTCACAATTTAGATTCTTCTTACCATAGAGATGCTTCACACAAAAAATGGTAACGATTGGCCTGGTAGTTTTCAAGAAGAAGTTAAAAATGTAAAATTGTTAACGCACAACGCACAGACGCACGACGCACGGATGAAGACCAATTGCAATAGGTCACCTGAGTGACTCAGGTGACCTGACTCAGGTGACCTAAAAAACTCAATCAATACAAGGTCAAATAATGTCATCTGTTCATCTCGTGTTGTTTCAACATATTAAAGTCATAATGAAACTTAAATGCTACATTTAATAAAAAAAAAAAGACCATATACATTTCCTGGCGATTACCACAATAACGAAAGTGACACAAGGCATTAAATTACAAGAAAACATTGCTTTTACCTGGAGGCGTTTCATGGCGACTGAGTCTGGGTCAGCCTTGACCCTGCAGGCGACCAGGAGATGGGCCGTCGACCCAGCGACCTCTTTGGCCGAGGCGATGAGTCGCTCCTCTGTAGCATGACCTTGAACCATGGCATTGGCCGACTCACACAAACTATGAGTGGCAGCAGCTACCATCTTAGCCTGTGGAGTATAAAAAACAAAGCTTAAATCAGTGGAGTATCAAAAACAAAGCTTAAATCAGTGTTTAAACGCAATGTTTTGTACTAAAATAGCTCAAATCAATGCTTGTATTGGAAAGAAGAAGAATCAATAAAAATGTGCAATGATTTATCCTTCTGTGTCAACAAACATACAAAATCATTCACGATATTTAACCATTGAAAAACTATTTGCTTCTGAAATTTTTCAGAAGTATTTTGTATTTAGAATTATTTAAAAATATTATCGATTTGTAAATTACTGCATTTAATCAACATGCTTCTATTGAATTGCTCATTGTTTGTTTCCCACCCTGTTGGGTCAGAGACTTACCGCTGATATAAACCCCTCGGACCATTGACTTACCGCTGATATAAGCCCCTTGGACCATTTACTTACCGCCGATATAAGCCCCTCGGACCATTTACCTACCGCTGATATAAGCCCCTCGGACCATTTACTTACCGCCGATATAAGCCCCTCGGACCATTTACTTACCGCTGATATAAGCCCCTCGGACCATTTAATTACCGCCAATATAAGCCCCTCGGACCATTTACTTACCGCCGATATAAGCCCCTCGGACCATTTAATTACCGCCAATATAAGCCCCTCGGACCATTTACTTACCGCTGATATAAGCCCCTCGGACCATTGACCGTCATCGTCCAGTATCTGAGATTTGTGGTATGTTGCTCCAATCTGTTATAACAACACAGCAACATATTATTACAGGTATATGATATTACAACACAATCAGTTTATTATTACTTCAATAGTCAGTGGACTCATTTGACATCATTAGGTATCCAATCACTTGTTGCAGATTGATATTTTCATTAGTTTAATATTTGAACAAAACTCTAAAATTATTCTCATAAGATACTTGGATTTTTTTTACCAAAAATATTGTGTCTACATAATTCTTTTTCTCCCAAAGTAACACTGAGAATGCTACAACTCAATATTCATTAAATCTGATTTCTATCTGGCAAATCTATCAATACCAGTAAGTTGTTTGTTCTTAAAAAAGCTTCAACTGATTATTCTAAATACAGCAAAGTTGTATTTGTTTCTGTTAAAAACGATGCCCCAGTCTTTAACCTCTGTAAACATGATGGAAACAATAGTTTTCTTACAGGGCTTAATAAGCCATGATTAATGTTAATATCTTAGCTTCAACAACAAAACAAAATTTCAACATCAAATATGTTATTCATCTAAGAAAGATGTTATCTCAAATTTCTTTTTTAAAGCTGAAGAAAATTATTCATATAACTCATGATAAATATTAGAATTCCCATTCTACAATAGGTCCCTCTACAATCGATAATTATCAATTATAAATCGGTATAATGATTTTATGTAAGTACTTGTGTGATTTATCCAAAGTTTTATAATACCTTGAAAGATAGATATCCATTCAAATATTTGAGTTCCCATGAATAAATCATAAACCACATACATATATACCAGCACCAAGATATAGAGGAGTTCCACAGATGTTGATATTCTTACCAATAATGAGAGAAAACAAAAGTTTGTTTACCCAGTACAGATAAATACAATTTGTTTACAACCCAAGAAGTTGTTGGTACCATACTTCCTCTATTATAGTAATTTATATATGATATATTACCTATCCTTAAATAAAACTATAATGTAAGGTCACCCAGAAGAAAGAAATATTACAGGTTTTAAGTACACCTTAACTGGTTTTCAGTATTTAAGTAAGAGAGTTATAGGTGACATGATGAAGTTTACACGCCTATAACTTGTAATTACATGTAACACTAATGTAATAAATCATTACAGTATATTTCCTGTAATCTGTAATACATCTACCTTTTCCAGCTCTTTTATAACCTGTCAATTGTTTACAGTGTTACACAGACACAATACAACAACCATCAAATTTGTAATTCTTTAAATTTGGTCAACTTTAAACTGTTTTGTGTATCCTTCCCCTTAAATCATTATCAGAGGTGTGTAAATTAAACTGAGAGATTTTACTGCTCAAAGATAAGATGTGTTTTTTGTTTGTTTTTCAATTGATCATACAATGTAAATATAATACAATAATCATTACACTTCCTATTACAGTTCTCAATAATTATTTATAAGTAATATTTTAAGATATTCTTTAACTTTAAAACTAGATAAATGTGATTTATGAAGATGACATTAATACTCTCTATCAATGAAGCATAATTCTGATATGAAATCATTCTTTTGGCCTTTACAGTAATGTAAAATATTGGTTATTCCTTCTAATGGAAGGTTAAGGTCACCCCCCCCCCCCCTTCCGGGTTAAGACAAAAGTTAACACACAGATTTCTGTGGTATTTCAATAAACTGTTGCTAAAACTTAAAATATAACCACATCACAACAGAATCACACCAGTGTCAAAATGGAATTCAAAATGGTGGTCAAAAGCAGGTACAAAGTATAACCAATGGAAATTGGTAAATCAAATGTCATGTGAACAAGTTGGGTAAAAATGGATAGATTAGCGTTCACTGCAAACCTTTCTTTTAAGCGTTGCTATTTTTTTTTAGCTTCAAACCCCCTATCCCTGTCATGATGAATAATGTTTGTGTACACAACGAAATCCAAAAAATCTAAGTTCTACATTATTATAAAGAAAAGTCCTCACTATTCTTAAACTAAATTTTGGAACTAAGTGAGGAATATTGCAAAAAAATTGTCTCCTTTAAAACTAAACATCTTGAGTCAGATTTATTTGAAATTTCCTTTTTCAGGCTATAATTTGGAGTAACATCAGATTTCCAATGTTTTTAACTAAAGCACGAACTTCTGAATTTTTTTTACAAATGAAATAAATGGTAAGTTAAACCTGAAAAATAAACCATATCTTGTCTGAGATACAGATAGTTTCCAACAGACATTAATATGGTGAGAGTTATTTCCCTTTGGCTGCCATTTTGGATTTTAAAATTATTGACCAAATAGAATAACAAGTCATAGAGGTAATCCAGAAGACAAAAATCTTAACAATCTATAAACACTTTCTGTTGAAGTCCCCCAAAAAGATGAAAATATTTCATACTTGGTATTACAGCTCAAATTGTCTAAATTTTGTCAAGTGACAAAATTTGCCTGTTTTAATATGACAGCAATGGGAACTAACTCAACATATATTAAAATCATATGAAGTCTATCTAAACTCAAATTATAAGTCCCCAAAAGTGCAAAACAAGAATATAAAGTGTGTGTAGAAATAATGAGATAATACACCCAGTTGTCACAATACAATTGTGGAAGCAAGAAAGCGCAAGGTTGCCATGGTTACATCAATATTGTTTACCTCTTTGCGCGTGCGAACCTGAAACAGGAGAGAAGAACATGCAAGAACGAAATGAAACACAGAAGAATTAATGCATCGTCCAATGAAAATTAGTCACACAAAAGGTGGTCAGGTGAATATATACAGATCAGATCTAAGCTGACAGAATCCGACCCATTGTCAGATTGACCAATCACAATTTGTGTTACAGCACAGTCTAGGACACATTAACATGCCATGATGTAGAACAAACAATATTATAATGTCAAATTACTCGTCATACTATTTTTGAAGTTCACTAGATTTCTTAGTAAAAACATTTACCATGCATCTCAGAGAGACTGCTAAGAATAGATATTTCAAGCCGGCAGGTAAGTTTATTCATGGCATTAAAATTTGAAAATGTTATCAAAAGCATGTGAAATATGTTCATGCCTTGTTCCAGATTTCTTATTTATGAATCTACCATGCCTTGCAGACTTTACTTGACTTCTAAATATTGGTTCAAACATTTCTCTACAGACAGTTACAAAAGTTAACCCAGGCATTTGTCATTATCACCTACAGTACAGTCCTAAACTCAATCCACTGCTTGCTTACCTTTCCTTGCGCCACAAGTTCTCTTTGTGCGGCCGACGCTGACTTCACCAAGGCTGCCGTTGCCGAGGCGATAGATTTGGCTGCCTCCAGAATTTGCTCTTCAAAGTTTAGACTCATGTCTGCTTCCTGCAATACATCAATGGGAAAAATGTGAAATAAGCCCAAAACACTCAATGTTTTTCCTCTTCAAAGTATGCATAATAATCTTTAATTCAGATGTGAAGGGTTACACTTATCAATTAATTCATGGTTCAGGAAAGTGATATTTGAGGTGTTTGGAATGAAATACATGATATTTTAAATCCTGGTGTAAAAACATATTCGTCACTCCTAGTATTCATTCTGCTATGTTCCATGACCCTCAACTGAATTCCACAGATCACTGATTAAGTTTTTACAACTTATTCTCCAATGTACAAACAGATGTGGTACACTATCTCTTCTGCTGACCGGTGCAGGCCGTAGTGTTGACATGTCTGATATTTGGTGGGACTTGATTTCATTCACCAAATATATCAAACATATCTCACCACAGCTCACTCAAAATATCTCACTCGACAAAATATCTCACTCCAAAGACATCTCTCATTAATCATCTTCCCAAAGCTCACACAAAATATCTCACTCTATAAACTGCCTCAGTCCACAGACAATTCTCACAGAATATCTCGTTAGGGATCTCTTTGACCAAAACTTTTGTTCATTGAATTTATGACTGAGACTATCCCTCCACAAATATCTCTAACAATCCAACCATACAATGTCTCAAACCATGACTCACTAAACCATACAATGTCTCAAACCATAACTCACTAAACCATACAATGTCTCAAACCATGACTCACTAAACCATACAATGTCTCAAACCATGACTCACTAAACCATACAATGTCTCAAACCATGACTCACTAAACCATACAATGTCTCAAACCATGACTCACTAATCCATACAATATCTCAAACCATAACTCACTAAACCATACAATGTCTCAAACCATAACTCACTAAACCATACAATGTCTCAAACCATGACTCACTTAACCATACAATGTCTCAAACCATGACTCACTAAACCATACAATGTCTCAAATCATGACTCACTAAACCATACAATGTCTCAAACCATGACTCACTAAACCATACAATGTCTCAAACCATGACTCACTAAACCATACAATGTCTCAAACCATAACTCACTAAACCATACAATGTCTCAAACCATGACTCACTAAAGCATACAAGGTTTCAAACCATAACTCACTAAACCATACAATGTCTCAAACCATGAGTCACTAAAGCATACAATGTCTCAAACCATAACTCACTAAACCATACAATGTCTCAAACCATGATTCACAAAAGCCCAGTTTTTCTATTGAAATATTTCATTCAATTACAGACATAACTTTATTGAAAATCTCAACGAACATTATTGAAATCTGAATGAAATTTTAAAATTGTTCAATGAAGCAATCTCAACATAACTCATATTAACGGGAATGATAACCATCTCATTTCAACTGATTTCACCTAAACCCAAGCATCTCAACAGATTTTATTCAACAGAGAAATCACATACATCTCAACACAAGCTCACTGAAAATGCCAAGCGGAACCATGTTCACATAATTAAAAGTTGACATTGTAATGTTCGGCTCACATTCCTAAATCAAACATCTCATTGTTACTCAAAGAGCCCTGTGTGAAAGCTCACATTCCTAAATCAAACATCTCATTGTTACTCAAAGAGCCGTGTGTGAAAGCTCACATTCCTAAATCAAACATCTCATTGTTACTCAAAGAGCCGTGTGTGAAAGCTCACATTCCTAAATCAAACATCTCATTGTTACTCAAAGAGCCCTGTGTGAAAGCTCACATTCCTAAATCAAACATCTCATTGTTACTCAAAGAGCCTTGTGTGAAAGCTCACATTCCTAAATCAAACATCTCATTGTTACTCAAAGAGCCCTGTGTGAAAGCTCACATTCCTAAATCAAACATCTCATTGTTACTCAAAGAGCCCTGTGTGAAAGCTCACATTCCTAAATCAAACATCTCATTGTTACTCAAAGAGCCGTGTGTGAAAGCTCACATTCCTAAATCAAACATCTCATTGTTACTCAAAGAGCCCTGTGTGAAAGCTCACATTCCTAAATCAAACATCTCATTGTTACTCAAAGAGCCGTGTGTGAAAGCTCACATTCCTAAATCAAACATCTCATTGTTACTCAAAGAGCCTTGTGTGAAAGCTCACATTCCTAAATCAAACATCTCATTGTTACTCAGAGCCCTGTGTGAAAGCTGTAGCAGTTAAAGTCAATACAACCAACTCTGCCTTTCTTTACAACAAATACTTTGGCTTTTTTGTGGTACAACTTATGTTAGTTTTATGGTGACGGATTGACTTTCTTCTATTAGGCAAGTCCTTCTGTTTGTTTGTTCTGATGTAGTACACATACCTTTGCCTTTTTGCGTGGTTTGAGTTGCGACAGTTTCTGTGCGGCAGCTTCGATGGATTTGGCCGCCGTCAGGAGCTCGCTCTCGGCGATCACTGTGGGGTCTTCGGGATCCACCCAGTCTGTACCTGATAAAGTCAGAGAACACAGAATCAAAGGACTGAAAGCACTCACAGGTAAGCAAAATCAAGGGCTTGAAAGTACTTAATGGCAAAATGATCCTAGAAACTTCTAATTAAATATTAATGAATGATTTTCAACAATGGTTTTGATGCGGAAATGATAAAACAATTGCTGCTATTTTTTCCAACTTTCAATCAGCAAGGTTTTTCTCAAAATTTCTTCTAATTTTTTTCTCCTCAAAATTTGTTAAAACTTTTATTTCTGCATCAAAAGCCCTCTGCATGAACACAAAGTATGAAATGATTATATTACCCTGTCTTTGTAAAAGTAATTGACTAAAATCTAAGAAATGTGGGAATTTTTTACAATTCCTACATTTCGCGCTGAAGAAAACAATACATGCAGGTAATTACATCCTTGTGCATGGATATATAGAAAAAATAAAACAAGTCATACATGCTTGATATCATACTCAGGTTCATGCTGGTAACTCGGTAACAAATGTTACACTGCATCTAACAAACAAGAAATAAACTGGGGACAAAGTCTAATCTAATCACTGACTGCAAACATACAATTTAAAGAAATGAAACTCAGGTTTGCTTTTAGGGATATACATATTGTTTGATCTAATTAATACAGTTGGGGTATGGGGATTTTTCTGTATGTGGAACAATTGATGCATTATACATAAGAATTTACATAGATGACTCGGTACTAACATTATAATTCAGGAGGAATATAAAATGGATAATGATTGTAAGCTGGAATCTAAAACTACTGTAAATTCCTTATTTTTTGTAATGGTTTCAAAACTGTCTGAAAAATAAGAGTGATTTTAAAATCTTTGAGGACTGCATCTCATGATTGTACGTGGAAATTAATTCCTTGAGTTTAATTAGGAATTTACAGTATTTCTCAATGGAATATTCTGAGAAACAGGTGTCCTTGGTTACAAACTATATATATAACTTAAACCTGTCTGTCAATCTTGCAGTACACATACATAGATTTTATATATTCCACAACAACTTGATACGATGTCTTGGCTGAAACAACATTTATAACACTGTAGGCTTAATCAACAGCATACTGTATAAAGGGAAATATTCGCCTTCGTTTTATTTTTGCCCTTTTGCCCTCGCTGTCAGCGTGCGAATTAAAGACTGGGCAAATATCAATGTTCCAATAATCTCTTTACTATGCAAT
This sequence comes from Magallana gigas, assembly GCF_963853765.1. Taxonomy (NCBI): domain Eukaryota; kingdom Metazoa; phylum Mollusca; class Bivalvia; order Ostreida; family Ostreidae; genus Magallana; species Magallana gigas. Next base: position 929,008 of record NC_088853.1, on the reverse strand, counting down.
CATGTTTGGGCAAATTTAAGATGGGGCGAAACCGTTTGCAAGTGCAGAAGGGCGAAAATAACACAGGGCAAAAATAACCCTGCATACTGTATTGTATCTTAGGGCTTACACTGAACACAATGCATGTTAACCATTACATGGGGAATTCCAGTGAATTATCCAATACTATAATGATGATAACACAGCTGGAATCCAAGCATGTATGGAATACATTAGGCATGCCCACATAGAAGTCAGAACTGCATTTTACAATAGAGCTTGAGACTTATATTTATTTGGTGATTAAACATAAAACTTTGTATACGTAATATAGAAATTAAAAAATAGTTTGGAACAAAGGAACAAATGGCTTTATCAGTACTTCTAATTGATAACATAATCCAACTTTTATTCGCAACAACTTTATTTGCAATTTATTCCCGATAAACTTGTTGGCGACGACTAATTTTCGCGACCAAGCCTTATTAAGACTGGTGTTGTTATAACAATCATATGACAAGGACTGGGTTTGCGCCAGGAAATATTCATGACAATGAGGCTCTTGCAAACCTCGCCAAATTTCTCGCACGCAAATAAAAGTTGGTTTACAGCGATCATTCCACAAGAGTGAGATGTTTTAAGACCAAGTCCAAGAGTTCCTTTGTAAAATGCAGCCCAGAACTTTCTTACACTAAAGTCCAACTTTTTTCTTAATTTTTTAAGACAAAGAAAGTCAGAGTGGCTGTCTGAGGTCATTCATGATGCATGAGGTCATATGTGTCAAGTTTGCTTTAAATCAAATAGGGTCAAAAGGTCATACATATTCACAGGTCAAAAATAAAGTCAAAGATACAATGATGTAAGGTCAGAGAGAGGCGAGGTCAGAGTTGCATAGGATCAAATGTGTTGAGTATGGTGTAAATCACCTAAGGTCATAAGGTCATTCTGACATCTCTGGTCAAGGTCACACAGATGTAAGGTCAGAGAGAGGAGACAGGAGTTAATGGAATCTACCCGGACTGTTAGTCACGTGATTGTCTGAAGCCTATTTTGGGGGAATTGGACTGTAAACACAAATTGCTGCATTAACAGGAAAACTTTTAAATCAAAATTACAAGGCAATTTTGAACAGCAAATCAAAATAAAAGCCTTTTATAGGACAATTTCTAAAAGCCAATCAAAATAATTTAACAACTTCCAATAGCCAAAATAAAAAAGAATTTTTTCATTGTATAAAACTTAAATGATTTTTAATGGAGGCTAAATTTTATTTAACTTTTTGTGTTTGCTCCGAGAGAAAAGAAACCAGCACAACTTGTTTGATAAAGAACTTTATCTACACATCACATATCATGGTAGGTCATAACTCTCTAATCCAATATCTCAGATGTTAATTCACTGGTCACAAACTCTAACCCAATATCTCAGGTGTTAATTTCACTGGTCACAAACTCTAACCCAATATCTCAGGTGTTAATTTCACTGTTAATGCAGCACTTTTATTCCTATCCTACAATGAAAGCATTCCTCTTTTGTTTTCAGCGGTTGCCATGATTACCTTTCACGATATGGGACCATCTTATCTCTTTGGACGCTAGTTTGAAAAAAACAAAGTGTCATCAAATTATGGAGGGACAAGTTTGACAAGGGGGTAGGAGTGACCTTCCCCCCAAACACAAGACTGAGGGGTAAACAATGCAGCACGTTTCTCATGCACACGAGACAATACAGGTAAATACAGGTAAAATACAGGTAAATACAGGTAAAATACAGGTAAATACAGGTAACAAAGAGTAACAGTTGTTGAATCCAATACATGTCTATCCAATTATCAGATCTCTGTGCCCAAATGCAACACTGCTATTCTTCTGAATATATGTTTTTCTCTCTTTCCCAATACTCCATATAAGTGTATAGATATTGTAATGGTGTGTAATGGTTATTTTCATTCCCACGTTATTTTTGCCCAATTAACCAACCCCTTGAATTAGTAAATTTAAGATGGACCACATCATTAAATACACTAAATTTCTCTGTGTTAATTTTTCATGTTTCAAAAGAGGAAAAATTATTTTCTCAAGCCATTGGGCAAAAATAACATTGGTGTTGAAATTCACCTGGTGTACAGTCAGATCACAAAAGAAAGTGAGTGTTAACAGACTTCATCTGTGTCCGTATCATTTCACCTTTATATCTCTAACCAAACTACAACAGTGTCTATTTACAGAATATATCTCTAGAGTATAAGCCTTGTCTCAAATATGCAGGCAGTGACATTTCTCCTTATCATGAAATACATTCACAGTAATTCAGTCATCCGGGTCAGTTACAGACCCTAACAGCCATTCTGATTGGTTGCTTCCAAATAGTGCTGTCTTTGTATAAAAATTAAAGTTTCTTTGTTCTGATACAAAAGACATCTGGACAAAATACACCAAAATAAAAGGGAAGCCAAAAAAAATCAAAACATGACACTGTAAGCTCAATACCTCCTTCTGCGGGTTGGCCCACTAAAAAAAAACGAAGTCAGATATATATCTACACAGAACCATGCCCATAATCACAAGCCCAGTAAGGGCATTATAAGAAATCACAAGCCCACTTTGGGCGTTATCATTAATCACAAGCCCAGTATGGGCATTATCAGTAATCACAAGCCCACTTTGGGCATCGTCCATGAATACTATTACTGACCCACACATTTTCTAACCCAGACATTAAATGACTCCATCTTTGGCTCCTATTCTATGCATTGTTCCCAAAATGATTACTTCCTTATAAATTTAACTTCATAAATATAACTTCCCAATAAATTGTTGCTCTTGAATTTTACTTTGCATTGAAATTAAATTCCAACAAATTTCACATCTTCTTACTTCCATTAACATTAACTACTGTAATTTTACTTCCTATGAATTTAATGCAATTTTTTCTTTCTGCTTTGCATTTATATCTACATTATGCAATATCTTGAGTTTTAAAAATGCTGCATATTGTCTTATCTGTAATCTTTCAAAAAAATTTGTTATCTGTTTTAAAATTGTGAAAAAATAATAATACATTCTTAAAACCTTTTCCTCTCATGCATATCATAATTCATATTTACATGTATCAAAACAATCACCAATAGTTTTTACTTTAAAAAAAGTTCAATAAAAAATATATATCTACAAAAACTGACAAATAATAAAATTTGAATGCTATGAATATATGAGATAGATACGGTACAACAGAGCAGAATATCATGAAGTTGTTGTGTCGGCTGTTGTTATGGTAACAGTGACACAGGGCTATAATTATTACATGTATAATGGCTACACATCACACCCCTAATCTTGTGACAGGAATTATCAGTCACATACCTTTAATGAGTTCAGAGCAGTGTACGATTTCCTGTACGGACACCGCAACTTGGTGCGCACGTGCTGCCAGTGTCTGCTTGGCCTCCTGGGAAGGTTTCTGGACCACCTGAAAAATGGCCGCGAAACAAGGTGGTAAGATAACAGAATCACAGGCCCCACATTTCTACAACAATCCCTCCCCACATATTAACAGCTTCAATAACAACAATCCTTCCCCACATATCAACAGCTTCAATAAACTTGGTGTTTTGAATATTCTATTACTGACTCTATGCACACTGTGTGCTAACTGTGCACATTGTGCTGATTTTTTACACTGTGCTAACTGTCCACATTGTGCTGAGTCTGTGCACACTGTGCTCTGTACACTTACCGTGCTGACCTGCTCCAGTAGATCTTTGTAGACAACAGCACAGTTCTTGCCGGCTGCTATCGTCTTCTGTCGGACTTCTGTTGTCTCTGCAGTGCTGGCTGTGCCCTGTCAACACACAGAAACATCTATATTCTTAACATTTCTTGGAAATACAGTTTCAAGGAAATGTAAATTTGTGGACAATGATCTTATATGTTTTACATTGTACTCGAATCTCTAGCAGAATATAACATACCCTGCATGTTGCCAGTAAATCAAAGATGGCCTTGCGTCCCATGTTGGCACAGATGATGACGTCCTCTTGGCGACCCGAGTTCCCAGCAGCCACTGCTTTGGCAGTCGCCGTGGTGATAGGTTTGGTCAGTCGGATCAGATCTTCTGCCGTTGCTTTCTTCTCTGGCAAGGTTCCAGCCTCGTACGACTATGAAAGAAAACATCAAACAGTACAGTGTCTGTTGATGAAGGAGAAAAAACATAAATTGGGAAATAAACCATTGGACTTTAGTCGGATTAGTACCCCTGTAATACCTTAACCTGTGGTAGACTCCAGGGCCTGAGTTACCTGTATTTGTACCTGTAGTTACCTGTGTATATTCAGTGTATTACCTTAACCTCCTGTCCTATAGTCTCTATGGTAGACTCCAGGGCCCGAGTTACCTGTATTTGTACCTTTAGTTACCTGTGTATATTCAGTGTATTACCTTAACCTCCTGTCCTATGGCCTCTATGGTAGACTCCAGGGCCTGAGTTACCTGTATTTGTACCTGTAGTTACCTGTGTATCAGTGTATTACCTTAACCTCCTGTCCTATGGCTTCTATGGTAGACTCCAGGGCCCGAGTTCCCCGCGCGGCTTCATCCTCCACGGTCTTCACCGTCTTCAGTAACGATGTCACGTTGGTCACCATCACCTGGAGGGGAGATTGATATCTACAGTTTACTTCATCTGTTGTTTTACACATACTCTCATTTTCAATGATAAGTGACTGTTTTCATTAATAACTGTCTTATCATACATCCTGATTTTTGCTAATTTTCTTTTTTTTCATCTTTTTACACTACAAAAACAAATTTCTGATAAGGCAGGTCAGACAAAACTTTTTAAAACAATATTTACTTACCTAATAATGATTTTTTTCAAGTGTTTGATACATATGACTTGGTAATACTGTTTTTATTTGACGACTATTAACACAAACTTCTACAATATTGTTTATCTCTGAATGTCATAACCATCCTTCACCTCGATCAAAATCAAACACGTTTCTCTGAACAATTATTTTTAATTAACACAGACATGTTATACAGAGTCAAGCAAGATATGTAAATAATAACAAGATATACAAGGCTTCCCTATCTAACATAGATCATAATACATTAATGGTCACAACATGGAGATATCCTTATTCAGCCCTACCTATGACATCAATTACACTATCAAATTAAATAAAATATTCATTGAGACTTGAGTTTTTCTTTCTTCAGACTTATTAAAAGGAAAAGCATTTGAATTGTTCATGCAAGAGTTGTCTTTCTTATCAAATGGGTCAATGTACCTTAAAGCTTAGCCTAACACAATGAAACAAGATTTTCTTGTCTGAACAATGCATTGTCTTTCTAATTAGGTTAATGTACCTTAAAGCTTAGCCTAACACAACGAAACAAGGTTTGTTTGTCTGAACAATGCTTGGTTTGAGATGAAATCACAAGCCTGTATGAACAGGGAGACACAATGCAGGTGTCTGGAGATCTCTGCATGTCCCAGCCTCATGCTCTCAACAGAAGCTTGCAGGGAGGTTTAATACTACAGGCCTCAAACTCCAACATCCTGCCTCTCAGCTAAACTTAAGGTGGTTGATTGGTCAGATGTACTGTCAAGTTATTTTATAGCCAAATTTTTAGATATGTAAATTCATGCTTATTTTTATATTTTTTCTCCAAATCCTTTTTTTTTAATGTTAAATAAAGAGGTTTTCTCTTCCTGAGGTTTAAAATGGTACAAAAATTACAAAATAACCACCATTTTATAACATTACCAAAAGGTTTTTCTTTTCGAGTGAATCAAGCCGATGGTCAAGTTCCCCGAGTCTGAGAGGCAAAATGATTTGGTAGTCCCGCAGCTCATATAATTATTTGTACTGAATTCAAATTCTTGAGTTAAAATACTTAGCAGCTTACTGTTTCCACTGACAAATCATGATATGTATAGGAGCCCTGTGCTGGCTATAACCACCACAGGGAGTGATATGAGCTAGAACAACATTGTTACTGCAACACAAACATGTTACACCGAACTGTGCTCATTTCTTCCTATCAAGAAAGCATTGCAAAACTAATACTCGACAATAGCTTTACTGCTTTTTCCATTCTCAAAAAATCTTATACTTTAAACTACCAGGTAAGTTTACAATGTCCAGTCAGTTAAAAGGTAGTGTGTCAACAATAATTTGTAGTCATTTGCTAATTGAGTGTACAGTGCAAGAAGGTAAAAGAAAAATTGGAGGAAAGGGGTAAACAAGTTTTAGCAATAATTAATCCCCATGCAGAAATTTTCTGTAACTTGCAGGAAGAAATGAACACAGTTGTCACTAGTAGCCTGGAAAATGGTTCAGTGTGAAACAGGGGGATGGTTTCTATGGAAACACCAATTCAAATGCAATCTGTTGTTTCTTAAATCTCAAACCTCTACAGGATTTCAAAAATTCAATTTATAATGATAGAAGCTCTCACAAAAAGTCATTAATCACAACATTCAAAATTTTTCTTTTTTTTTTTTAAATTGTTTCATTAACAGCTCTTGTTTTTGTAAATTGTCAACAACACTAGAACAGAGAAATATCATCCAATCAGATGGCTCGAAATTTTAACTGCACTCAGTACATGCTGGAAACATAGATAGTATACCCGTCCGGCAAACCCTCGATCAGGGAGTCTGTCTTCTGTAAAATCACACGACTCCACAAATCAGACAACAGTTAACTTAACAATTGTATCTATCAACGCCTAGGCGGCCTTTGTCAAATTATACTGTATATATTTCTTCCAATTAAAAAATAAAAAAAAATCTTTATGCACAGAAAACTTTTCAATTTTTAAACCTGTTTAAAATTGACTTTAAAAAAAACAAGAGGCCCATGGGCCACATCGCTCACCTGAGGAACAATAGTTATGATAAAATCAGCTCAATGGAGTCATAATACAAACTATCTGGACAATGTACAATAATACATGTAGATCCTGTATAAATAAAATCCATTTTCCCCTGGCTATTCTTATGTTTATAATCATTAGTCCCTTTTCTAACAGGATGATTTTTATAGTCATATCATATGTTGAGTATTGCAGTTCTCAAAAAGATCCCTAACAATAGTTTATATATGGGATATAAACGTACATCAAACTCTGAACCTTCTCGTGAGGCCAAAGAATTGTCCTGGGGCCAAAGTCTTAACAATTATAAAGAATCATCTGGCTGATTAGTTTCTGAGAAGATTTTTAAAGATTTACCCTATATCTCTTGTTAAACTTTGACCCCCCACCCCATTGTGGCCCCACCCTACCCTGGGGATCATTATTTTCACAACTCTGAATCTACACTACCTGAGGATGCTTTCACTCAAATTTCAGCTTTCCTGGCTGATTAGTTTCTGAGAAGAAGATTTTTAAAGATTTACTCTGTTTATTCCTATGTAAAACATCGACCTCCCATTGTGGCCCAAACCTACCCCCAGGGGTCATGATTTTCACAAATTTGAATCTACACTACCTGAGGATGCTTCCACACAAGTTTCAGCTTTGCCGGCGGATTAGTTTCTGAGAAGAAGATTTTTAAAGATTTACAGTATATATTCCTATGTTAAACTTCGATCCCCCATTGTGGCCCCACCCTACCCTCGGGGGTCATGATTTTCACAACTTTGAATCTACACTACCTGAGGATGCTTCCACACAAGTTCCAGCTTTGCCGGCGGATTAGTTTCTGAGAAGAAGATTTTTAAAGATTTACTTTATATATTCCTATATAAAACTTTGATCCCCATTGTGGACCCACCCTACCCCTGGGGGTCATGATTTTCACAACTTGGAATCTACACTACCTGAGGATGCTTCCACACAAGTCTCAGCTTTCCTGGCCAATTAGTTTCTGAGAAGAAGATTTTTAAATATTTACTTTTTATATTCATATGTTAAACTTCGACCCCCCATTGTGGCCCCAACCTACCCCCGGGGGTCATGATTTTCACAACTTTGAATCTACACTACCTGAGGATGCTTCCACACAAGTTTCAGCTTTCCTGGCCGATTAGTTTCTGAGAAGAAGATTTTTAAAGATTTACTCTATATATTCATTTGTTAAACTTCGACCCCCCCCCCCCCCCCCATTGTGGCCCCATCATCAAGTGAGCTAAAAAGGTTCAGTTTACCATTCAATAAGTTGGTTTCTGGAAGAACAGACTTTGACAATTTTCGTAATAAATATTTACAATTTTTTTACTTTTTTAATCTTTAGCTTTTAAGATCTGTGTACAAACATTGTGAGCAAATCTCTGTATCTTGCTTATAATTCGAAGCTTAACACTCAAATATGTTTAGTAAGTAGGAATTGTAGGGTAACAATTATACAAGAAACATGAACTACATGTATAACAAATAAAGAACACAATTTATTTTTTCGAAATGAATCATATATTATACATGTATATACCTACATATTTTCGTCAGCGATATCAAACTCTATTTAAACTGAATAAACTCGAGAAAATGCCGAGCATCTCAACAAAACCTATTGTATTAATCTACCATTACGCAAAAGATAATGCCGAATTACCGATAGAATTATTTGTACTTCGAATTCAGTACCCCTACATCAGATTTTGCTTAATTTGCGCAGGTAAACTGTTAACTGTTTGATTTACCGTAGTCTCTGTTTTATTTGATACGTAAAAATCACGAAATACAGACGATAGTTCCCAGGTTACAAAGCATAAATAATGAAAACGAAACGAAAATCAGAACAAGCTAACACCAACGTCATGTGTGAAAACTGTCAACGCATTGAAATATTTAGCCTTAATTTACTTCACAAAATCGGCACCAATATATTTTGCATGTTTCAAAAATTTCCCTTCATACGCGAACGGTTGCATAGCAAGTAAATTCATCATAGTCAGATCGACCCTTTTTCGTATAATGTCATGGCTGCTTTAAACAAAGAACCTCGTTTTAGAAGTATGGAATACGAGTCTTGGTAAAATGGGTATGCAAACCCGGGCCGTGGCAAAATAAAAGCCGGGGCAGATCGGCAATCGTCAATTCCAAATACGCATTATTTTGCAGCAATATTTACAGCGAATACAAATATACTGGTCCATCAAATATCCTGAAATTTTAATGAGATTGGCAGATTAATACCTGCCAATCTTTTGTTTTGCTCAGACCAAGTCTTGCCTACCCATTTTACCGTAGGTAATTCTTACCGTATGCCGAGCCCGAAGCTATTAAACTGATTAAAACACGCATTTCCTTTATTATTATTTTCGTAATAACTCAGATTTGAATCAGAATTAGCACTTAATTTTTGCAATTTATATTTTCCTTACCATAAGGATAATTTATGCTAAACTACGTTGAATTGAACTAATTAGTTCTTGAGAAGAAGATTTTTAAAAATGCACCCCCCTTTTTCTACAGTTTCAAGGTTTTCTCCGCTTTGAATACAGACTTTTATTTCTGCAATTTATATTCGCCCACCCATAAGGATGCTTTGTGCCAAATTTGGTTGAAATTGAATAAGCGGTTTTAGAGAAGAAGTTCAAAATGTAAAAAGTTTACAGACGGACAGACGGACGGACGGACAGACGGACAGACGGACGGACAGACGGACGACGGACAAAATGTGATCAGAATAGCTCACTTGAGCTTTCAGCTCAGGTGAGCTAAAAACTTTATCTACATTTTGAATACTGAAAAATCATTGCTAATAAAAAGTTAAGCTGTGCCTGGAATTGTTTGAAATAAGGATTAGCAGAAAAGGTTTATAATTATAGACCTGGGCTACTCCAATAATTGATTGCCAGAAGAGGTTTTTCCATAGAAGAAGAGAGTGCATTACATCACTACACCACAACACTACCATCTCATCAAGGTTAAAGTTCTAACACAAGGTCAACGCTCCGCCCTTATGTTACAGTAATTCACTAATCAAAATTTTGAGCATTTATATAAAAATTATAAGCACGTTTTCAAAATCTCAAATTTTGAGTTTAAATAAAAAATAATAAACATAAAAAACTTCGGTCAAGGTTAAATGAAAACAAGAAATAATGTTGAATTTTGACTGACCTTGGCAGACTCTTTGAGGGTCATCATTGCCGGATCGGAGACGTTTTTGCCAGAGGCGTTCTTGGTGGCGCTGATCAGATCGGAGAGTGCGGAAGCCACATCCTTCACCGCATTAATTATCATCACCTGAAAACAAGCTTACTCAGTTATTTCCCTCTTGAAATGTTGCAATTAACAAAATTTGATCACTCTGGCAAATTAATTTATTAAACAACTTCATCGTTACAATGCCAAGTTATAAGTCACGTACCTGAGCTTCAGGTTGGTTAGATCCGAGTGAGGCTGCACCAAGTTTGACGACATCGGCGAGTTTGGTGATGGTTTTGACCGCCTGTTGAGCGGCCCCGGCGAGCGTTTCCTGATCGGATGCGGCGCCCTGTACCAACTTCTTGGTCTCCTCTACCAAAGCCTTCGCCGTTTTCAGGATGTCCTCTCTATAAGTGGTTACAAAAATAAATATTGTGGAATCATTAAACTTTGTGGGGGACAATTTCCATGCATTACTTTTATGAGTTATTTCATACCTACAAAAGGAAGTATGACTCTATCACCCTTATTCATTAGTGGATGAGAGGTACCCACAAACTCCACGAAAATTGATCCACCTCAAAATCTAATGATTCTACAGTATGAGACAACTGTTGGAGTGGATCAGTGGGTGGGGGTATTGAGGACTATTTGTCAGTGGGTGGGGGTATTGAGGACTATTTGTCCCATTTACCTGTGGCTGGCAAAACTGTCATCTCCCTCAGTACACAGAGTTCCGGCGGTGGCAAACATAATGGTGGTGTCCAGATCAGCATTGATTCCGCTCACCGCGCTTGCCGCATTGATACAGGCCTGGGTACCGCGAGACCCGGACTGTAATGCTGCTAGAACAAAGGCCACCTTCTCACTGACGCTGCGGGCATGGTCCTGGAGGTCGCGTCTCGCGTATGTGTCGTGTGGGTCGCCCTGGACTTTGCCGGCGTCCTGTACCAGCTCCACACAGCTCTTACCCAGGTCTTGGACCGTCGTACGGATGCGATTCGCAATCTACAGATAGACCAACAAAATATATAACAATGAAATCAATGGAAATCTACAGACCCAACATAATGGATTTCTCAGAGATCTGTTAAATATTATGGTAGCAATCACATTGATTATAAAGCCAGCATCTTTGGTTTCAAGGGAATTTCCCATTAAAAATTCAATATTCAGCTAGACAGGAAAAATGTTTGAAACAAAATAAAACCAAATAAACACTTTTTCATGCAGATAACCATATTCTTGACTTAACAGTACACAGAGCACACAATATCCATCCAATTTTGTTTACAAAACATTTTTAGAATAACGGATAAACTAATAAACTAGGAATCACTAGACATTGTAACAGGCTCGTGACTCCACTTACATCCTGACTGTTGGAGGTTGCGGCGGCATTTGCAGAGTTACTGGCCAACACATCGTAGTCTCGTGTCAGCTGATTGGCCAGTCGCCCGAGGTCGCCCGGGTTCACCCCCGCCTTGCCCACCATCTCCTGCGTCGTCATGGCGATCTTCTTGGCCAGACTGACCATGTTGGACTGGTACTCCACGAAGGACATCCCCTCCCTCACCATTACCTGCTCGTCCGTCTGTAACCATAGAAACAAAGGGGGGTCAATATTGTAAACACAGACTCCTTTATTTGATAGACCTTATTATGTTACACGGATATGTATCCAAAATGTTCATAATGGCATAAGTTTGTTAAAATTTCATGATTTTAAAAAATTAAAGTCGATCAAATTCTTCCTCCAGTGCCACTATCAACACAATATTGGGGACTTTAAACAGAGCAAATTTTGGAGGAAAGAAGGTCCTTTATGTAAAGATTGTACCTACCTTAGTGATTGATTTGGTGAGTTTCTCTATCATACTGTTGACTACGCCGGCCTGTGAGGCGGCCTCCTCCAGAGACTGTAACAGGTCCTGTACGACGTCCATTGTGTTGTCTGCTGCTGTATCAATGTTATCATGGGTGTGCTTAGGGGCCTACAACATAACACAAGATATTGTAGTCTACAGAAGATCCGTGCACACACTTGTCTATTGTAAGGATTTGCTATGAAGTCCAGACTTAAACATGCCTCCTTTTTTTATCTTACGATACTCTAACCTCCCTATCATATCTTTGGGTTGCCTCCCCCTCCTATCTTAAGGTACACTCTCCTTTTATAAGGTACACACTCCCCCTTTTTTCTTTAAGCTCATTCCTCTTCTCTCTTACTGTACACCTACCTAGGGTTGCCTACCCCTTCTATCTTTGGTTCACTACCCCTTCTTCCTTAAGGTACACTCCCCCTTCTACCTTAAGGTACACTCCCCCTTCCATCTTAAGGTACACCCCCTCCCTTCAATCTTAAGGTGCACTTCCCCCTTCTATCTTAAGGTACACCTACCTTAGGGTTGCCTCCCCCTTCCTTACAGGAGTACATGAACTGAAGTGCCGACTCGGCCACGGTCTTAGTCAGGTCCAGGATGTGGGTCTGTTGTTTGGAGTTCTGGATCAGCGAGGCGGCGCCTACAGCACCGTCCGAGAGTGGGCCGAAGTAGCTGGCCATCATTGTCACCTGTAGATACAGGAGGTGTCAAAAGTTATTACCTACCTATGTGTACATTGTGTTAACAAAAGGCAATGTAAAAATTGACCATTATTATTTTGGATTATCATTCAAATTTCACAGAGAAGAAAATGACCCAGATCTCACATAATAAGTATTAAATATCACAACCGATGCTCTGTATACTGACCCTGTGACCCAGATTCTCCGGCTCTGCTTTAGCTGAGTCCTTGACCTTGGAACAAAGGTCATGGATTTCTCTTGCACTCCCAATCATCTGTTCTTGGAATCCCTATAATACCATTCAACAGTAATAATTAATGATTATTTACGAATATTGAAAATTGAGCATATTTTGATTACTTTAAAATCTTAATAAAGGGGGGGGGGGAGGGGTGAACTATCAAATAAATCTGTTAAACTGTTGAAACAAGGGAGGGGGTGATACCTTAAAAATCTAGACATGAAAGGGAAAATTTGAAAACTTAAATATCTAGATATTGGGAATGAGGGGTTGATAATTTACAAATCTGGACACATGGAGACATATTGGTGGATGGGGAAAAGGTGGTTTTGGGTGGAGTAAGTACTGACCCTGAGGGATTTCTCGGTCCGTTGCTGTAGACTCTGACTGATGGCGGCCAGTGAGGCCTGGTCCAGGTCGCGGATGGAGCGGTTCAGTTTGTCGATCGACTCGTCACACTCACGCTGACCCGGCGCACAGTCCCTGAAATATACAGATGTATATAGTCAAACAGGTCCTGATGTTTTACAGGATATATGTTCAGTTCAAGATTTTTACATTCCTTGAAAGTATACAGTCAAATACTATAATATGTGTCAAGAAATAACAGATATAAAGTGGAATGGACCTCAAACAAATTAAAATCAAGCTTCAGAGAAATACAGCAAAATACTATAATATACATGTCCGAAAATTTAAAATCACTTTTAGGAATGAACCAGGCTATTGAAGAGCTAACACTTTTGTAAATCTAGAAATGCTGACCAACGTTAGGAGCTGGCATTATAATAAAGACTTGCACTATACACTTACTTGATGAAAGAAAGACTTACTACTGGTGGACAAACTTACTTGATGGAGGACACGAGTCGTTTGATGGCCTCGGACACACTCTTGGAGTGGTTGGAGTACAGTTGGTAAGTGGGCGGGTCCTTCGGGTTGACAGCCAGCTGTTTGGCAGCCGTCACCATGTGACACGCTCCATCGATCATCGCCTTACCTGCCGACACAATGGGCTCTTGGGCCTTCCTTGCCTACATATATATACAGATAAGTCATCTGTGTGTCTTGTCCCAGAAAATTAGGAATAACTGCATAAAACTTCCTTGAATTATGAAACCCCACCATGAACATATTCAAGTACATTTCTAATATGGGGTTTTACAGGACAACAGAATCCTGTTAGTTGGGTGCTTTAACTTGCTAACTGTCTGCTTTATGTAGCTAACTTAGTAGCTATCTGCTATATATCGCTAGCTGTCTTACTACCTGTATTTATCGATAGCTTTTCATTTACTGTAATTACCTCTGGGCTGATCTTGGCTGGCATGCTGGCAAACTCGGGAGAGGAGGCAAATGTGGTGAGTTCATCCACTGCATCTGTCAGTGGTTTGGCGGCCTCCGCACATCGCTGGCGGTTCTCCTCGGTGAAATCCTGGTCCAGCGCCTGAATAATGATGTATGTAATATCATTTAAATCTTTGGGAGACTTAAGGTACAAAACCCATAAGAAATTTCATACAATCTAACCAAACACAAATTATCACAAATAGAAATGTACACTTAAGATCTTGACATTTGACCTTGACACTCACCTTGATGGCCTTGACCAGGTTGGCTGTGCTGTTGGCAACGTCCTTGGCACTCTGTACAAAGTGTCGCTTAGCGACAGGATTGGAGGTCTTGCTGGAGGCCAGGCGACAGGCGTTACACAGGGCTGACGTGTGCTTAGCAACCACTGTTGCTGCTGACAACACCTACAAGGGGAGAAAACTCTAAATCATCTCTAAACAAAACACATCCTGGTGACAAGGTTAGAAATAATTACAAGTTAATCAAAGCAAAGTCATTACAAGTTCACTCTGTGTATGATGTAAAATTGTTAGTTAAATATTAATTCTTAACTGATTTTAGATCTTGGCAAAGGTATGAAATTAAAGTAGATAATCTCCTCCATTCATCAAAGTATTTTTTCACGTAGTACACAAGATGATGCTTGTATATATATGATACATAGCCTGATACCTCACAAACTTTTAACATAGAGATATACACACATATATCTGTTTTTCCTGGTATACTGTACAACAAGTTAACTCTGATATTTCTTGATACATGATACAATTCTGTTAACTCTGATACGCTTTCTCCAGCAATACATGTTAGTAAAGTAAATAGCAACCCCCACTTAGCGCTGTTCGCGATTCTATGATATATATGATATATGATACACAGTAACATGTAAGATACAGGTGATACGGAGTGAATTTCAATCTTCTCAACGATACACAGTGTGAACTATTGAACAATCTTGTCTAAACTTCTATCATGATACGTGAGGACGTTTTAATTATATCGTCTGTGATGTATCTAGATTCTGTGTGACGTCATGCCACTATATTGAGCCCTGTATCTATTAATATCATATATACATTACAAATTCTTAACAGCCTACAACTAGAGAGTCTATAATTGTAATTACAATCCAATAACACTCAATGAATGCTTTAACATGGTGGTCAGAGACCATGAACAGAGACTTTTGAATTGTTGCTCTACACTATATAACAGAGACCATGAACAGAGACTATTGAATTGTTGCTCTACACTACATAACAGAGACCATGAACAGAGACTATTGAATTGTTGCTCTACACTACATAACAGAGACCATGAACAGAGACTATGGAATTGTTGCTCTACACTATATAACAGAGACCATGAACAGAGACTATTGAATTGTTGCTCTGCACTATATAACAGAGACCATGAACAGAGACTATTGAATTGTTGCTCTGCACTATATAACATAGACCATGAACAGAGGCTATTGAATTGTTGCTCTACACTATATAACAGAGACCATGAACAGACGCTATTGAATTGTTGCTCTGCACTATATAACAAAGACCATGAACAGAGACTATTGAATTGTTGCTCTGCACTATATAACGTAGACCATGAACAGAGACCATTGAATTGTTGCTCTACACTATATAACGGAGACCATGAACAGAGACCACTGAATTGTTGCTCTACACAATATAACAGAGACCATGAACAGAGACTATTGAATTGTTGCTCTACACTATATAACAGAGACCATGAACAGAGACTATTGAATTGTTGCTCTACACTATATAACAGAGACCATGAACAGAGGCTTTTGAATTGTTGCTCTGCACTATATAACAGAGACCATGAACAGAGACTATTGAATTGTTGCTCTACACTATATAACAGAGACCATGAACAGAGACTATTGAATTGTTGCTCTACACTATATAACAGAGACCATGAACAGAGACTATGGAATTGTTGCTCTGCACTATATAACAGAGACCATGAACAGAGACTATTGAATTGTTGCTCTACACTATATAACAGAGACCATGAACAGAGACTATTGAATTGTTTCTCTACACTATATAACAGAGACCATGAACAGAGACTATTGAATTGTTGCTCTACACTATATAACAGAGACCATGAACAGAGACTATTGAATTGTTGCTATGCACTACATAACAGAGACCATGAACAGAGGCTTTTGAATTGTTGCTCTGCACTATATAACAGAGACCATGAACAGAGACTATTGAATTGTTGCTCTGCACTATATAACAGAGACCATGAACAGAGACTATTGAATTGTTGCTCTACACTATATTACAGAGACCATGAACAGAGACTATTGAATTGTTGCTCTACACCATATAACAGAGACCATGAACAGAGGCTTTTGAATTGTTGCTCTACACTATATAACAGAGACCATGAACAAAGACTATTGAATTGTTGCTCTACACTATATAACAGAGACCATGAACAGAGACTATTGAATTGTTGCTCTACACCATATAACAGAGACCATGAACAGAGGCTTTTGAATTGTTGCTCTACACTATATAACAGAGACCATGAACAGAGACTATTGAATTGTTGCTCTACACTATATAACAGTGACCATGAACAGAGACTATTGAATTATATTGCTCTACACTACATAACAGAGACCATGAACAGAGACTATTGAATTGTTGCTCTACACTATATAACAGAGACCATGAACAGAGACTATTGAATTGTTGCTCTACACTATATAACAGTGACCACGAACAGAGACTATTGAATTGTTGCTCTGCACTATATAACGTAGACCATGAACAGAGACCATTGAATTGTTGCTCTACACTATATAACGGAGACCATGAACAGAGACCACTGAATTGTTGCTCTACACAATATAACAGAGACCATGAACAGAGACTATTGAATTGTTGCTCTACACTATATAACAGAGACCATGAACAGAGACTATTGAATTGTTGCTCTACACTATATAACAGAGACCATGAACAGAGGCTTTTGAATTGTTGCTCTGCACTATATAACAGAGACCATGAACAGAGACTATTGAATTGTTGCTCTACACTATATAACAGAGACCATGAACAGAGACTATTGAATTGTTGCTCTACACCATATAACAGAGACCATGAACAGAGGCTTTTGAATTGTTGCTCTACACCATATAACAGAGACCATGAACAAAGACTATTGAATTGTTGCTCTACACCATATAACAGAGACCATGAACAGAGACTATTGAATTGTTGCTCTACACTATATAACAGAGACCATGAACAGAGACTATTGAATTGTTGCTCTACACTATATAACAGTGACCATGAACAGAGACTATTGAATTATATTGCTCTACACTACATAACAGAGACCATGAACAGAGACTATTGAATTGTTGCTCTACACTATATAACAGAGACCATGAACAGAGACTATTGAATTGTTGCTCTACACTATATAACAGTGACCACGAACAGAGACTATTGAATTGTTGCTCTACACTATATAACAGAGACCATGAACAGAGACCATTGAATTGTTGCTCTACACTATATAACAGTGACCACGAACAGAGACTATTGAATTGTTGCTCTACACTATATAACAGTGACAATGAACGTAATAAACTTTGCTGCTCTATGGGTTCCATGGAAACAATAAGACAGATGTGGCGCCAGACTATCTCTGTCCTTCAGAACACTACTGAGGTGTAGACTGAGGACTTTATACACTAACATTTATCACTAGAAAAGAAATCCCTACTAACTAGTTAATATGGTCAATATCCCCGAGTCCTGGCAAGTCTAACCTTTTGAGGTTGAGACAACTGCCAGCTACAAAGAAAATCTAATTCAGTCTGTATAAAAGTAAAATAGAAATTGCCTGCAGTTGAGACACGTTTAACCTACTGATGTACCCTAATTGCAGAGGTTGAGATAATCAAGTTCTAGCGAGTTCAATCTCGCCGAGTCTATACAATCACTACAGATATACAAAGTTCATATGATAGATACACAGTTCCTACGGTGATACACACAGTACCATGGTAACTGTTACTAGGCAACAGTATAACATTTTAATCGATCCCCTTGTCAAGATGTCTGATGAAAAATGTAACAGAAAATGATTTAATTTTCACAATGAGGCTCCTCTTTAACAACAAGAAATGTGTTACCATGGCTACCAGTCATACAGACGAACTCTCTACAGAGAAGCTTACACAACAGTATAATGATTCTACGTGTTATATGGACAGGAAGTTTACAGAATTCTGGGAAGTATACAATTACGTCGTGATATCTTACATCATGCAGAGACCGCCTCTGAAAAGCGTGTGATACAAAAGAGAAAAAATACATAAATATGCATGTACCTAATATAATGAATATTTAAATCTCTGTGTATGAAAGAAAAATACAACTCATGAATATGAATGAACCAAAGTATCTCTAAAGCTCAAACATAAAAGTGAGTAAGATTTTTCTAAGATCATAGAAAATTGTGTTCTTGTATGTTGAATATTTTTAATACAATGGTAATTTGAAATATAAATATGTTTAATTAAAGAGAATGAAGTTGATCATAAAAAATCTGACAACATGAATAATTATGGAGATATTTAAAGTTGTATACGAGTTGGAATGACCCAGACATTGTTACACACTGTACCTTCTTTCTATCAAACAATAGAAGCTGTTTAAACAAAAAATGTTGCAAATACAATATTAGCCATGTA
The DNA here is from genome assembly GCF_963853765.1 of Magallana gigas. Classification (NCBI taxonomy): domain Eukaryota; kingdom Metazoa; phylum Mollusca; class Bivalvia; order Ostreida; family Ostreidae; genus Magallana; species Magallana gigas. Next base: position 910,016 of record NC_088853.1, on the reverse strand, counting down.
ATAAATTAATGCTACAACAAATCTTTCTTAACTTTCTTAAAAATATGCTCAATCAATAAAGCATGAAATAGAAGACTTAAAAGATTGACAAAATGTAACTAATCATTAAGCACAAAAAAAACAACGACCTTGAGCCAAAATTTTTCATGACCTTAACCCAGATTTTGTTTTGTCTTTAAACATGGAAGGCTGACAACACAACAATATGGCGGTAAATAGCTCTGTGTACGCAATTTAACCAAAAAAAATATTTTGAAAAAGATAATAAACATTCCACACACAGATCTACACGGTAACTAAGGGACACAATGCACAGGGTTACGTGACCCCAAGGTCATGACCCCAGGGGTGAAAGGTCACCTACCATTGACCTACAGCTTTCCGCCATGTAATACTAAACAAAGGACAAAAAGGAAATCAATTTACTTTGATTATTGAAATAAATCAAAATAACCAACAAATGAGGACAGAACAATGTGCTATGATTTGATTTCACCAATTCTAAAAGGGGGCTTTCCAATTGTATATAAATAAATCAATGCACATACAAATCATATAGTTTCTTTGTTGTTATAAAGCAAATGATTTATTTACAGCAATAAATTCTGGAGAGGAGGAGAAGGTAAATTATGCTGTATGGATTCTGAGTGAGTTGGTCTTGATAAAAGTACACTGCATTAAATCCTGTTATATATCATGGAGCATCATTGATCTGCTAGAAGCCAGGCTACGTTAGCCACAGAATACAGAGTTATGGCTCTAAGGCAGTTAGTCTGTAATCAAACAGCTCCTATAGCAGGATATATAAGGAGATACTTCCTTGAGATATATGTAACTCAGGTTCTGCTACAAGCAGTCAGTTTGTCTAAAGACTTAATTCTTTTTGCAACAAATTATGTCTTATAACCTAATTTGTTAAGAATGAAATGAAATTATTTTTGAAAATTACCTCCCATTTCACTGAAAATTTAAATCTTAAACATTCACGTAAAAAAAGTTTGCTTATATTATGTCCTGAACTTCATGGTTATTAGGAATTATGAAATAAATTCTAATACAACATAAGCTCATTCAATGAGGGGCAATAATGATGTTATCACCAGTCGGCTCAATAAGCTCATTCAAAGAGGGACAATAATGATGTTATCATCAGTCAGCTCAATAAGCTCATTCAAAGAGGTGCAATAATGATGTTATCACCAGTCGGCTCAATAAGCTCATCCAAAGAGGGGCAATAATGATGTTATCACCAGTCGGCTCAATAAGCTCATCCAAAGAGGGGCAATAATGATGTTATCACCAGTCGGCTCAATAAGCTCATTCAAAGAGGGGCAATAATGATGTTATCACCAGTTGGCTCAATAAGCTCATTCAGGGGGCAATATAGAGGTTTGAGAATTGATGCCATGTATTGCATTCTGACTGGTCCAACATTGGATCTGTATAAACTCCTACAGGGCTTTATTGACCAGGCTCTATACAGGTCCATTAGTAAGTCATTAGTCCTCCACTAATTAACCACTGATTAACGACGTACCTGTTGCTGGGAGCTGGCCGGGTTAACCAGGTTCTGACACGCCATCTGTATGGCCTGGTTAGCCCGGGCAAACTGGGACTGGTCCACCAGCCCGGGCCTTCCGGGCTCTGACGCTCCATCAGCGATGCCCACGAGGTAGGCTGCCTGTAATTTAAAGTAAAAACAAATGTCATTATTATTCATTCATCATACATATTAGGACGTTCTGGTGCTCCATCTCCTACACTCCATCAGCTATGCACTCTTGACAGAATGTTGATGTAGAGTTTTGAGTCAGTTACTCTCTCTAGAATGTTTTGAGACAGTTCCTCTCTAACTCTTTTTCCTACTTAAAATTCTATGGTCTCAAAATAAGTTGTTTGTGCCATATTGGAAAAAATAGCAACTCATAGGAGTCAATCCCTGAATACAAAAACTTTTGAGATTGTCCCTTACCTGTGAGGCGGCCTCAGTGAGTCCACAAACGGATGTTGAGAAGTTCCCCACGGAGTCACAGAAGTTCTCCAGGTCACCCTTCTTGGCGTGGTTAGTGATCCCAGTCATAGAGTCTCCCAACAGCTGCAGGACAGAAAGAGGGGCCAGTTAGTTAATCCAGTAATTAATTAATTAACTGATCCAGATATTAACTAACCATTCAAAATATTATTAAATCTGAAGTGGTATGACAGGTATAATGTCAGTATAATTCATAATGAGTGATATACAGTTGGCTTAATGGTTCATCAAACACACTATAAATATATATATTCACTGGTCAACATTAAGGAGATAAATATCATCAATATAAAGCAAAATATTACATGCATGCAAAAATGTAATTCACATTTAAAGCCTCAAATTGACTGAATTTTTTCATATTGAAAACAATACCATTGTAACCAAGAAGAAGGGAGTTGTAAACAGAATACATTTACCGGTACATGGAGTGGGCACAGACATGCGGAGGGACCAAGCTCAGGGCCAGAGAATCTAGACTCGTTCACTTCTGATCTCAGTCTCACATTTACAAAAGTGGAGAAGTGAGATTTAGTTACAAAAGAAATATGAGAAAAAAGAGATTGAGACAAAAAGTGAGCTCGTCAAAGTTTTATGGCCACAGAGCAATCATCTGACAAATCATCGACTACCTCTATCTATTTGGAGGTCCGTGTTGCTCTGCTTTGAATTTGTATTTCGTTTTATGGATTTTGAGATGGTTGACGGTTTGTTACTGTCATTTTTCAAACATCGACATTAAGGCCAATTCTCTGATTGACAGTTAGGCTTATTAGGGGACCATCATATATTATTTGAGAAGACACTGTTGTAATGAGTTTTCAGGCTTGAACATGCAACAAACAACAAAACAACACACAACATAATGTTGACAGACAACAGACAGGGGGGGGGGTTAATGTTTACACACATACATGCTTTCTCTATATCGTGTTCTGGGACTGTACATTGGGGAAGAAATCTGTTTTGTTCATTTTTACATGCTTAGCAAATTGAAGTAAAATTATATTGTGATAATATTAGTATTCTGGTTATCACAAATGACAAGTAATACTATAAAATCAAATTTGTCATGAATTCACAAAGCCTTGGAACCTCAGATCCTTCGAGAATCAAGATTCTAAAGATATTTTGTTCTCTGTCTAAAATTAAACCGACAACATATTTCATTTAATTTTTCCAGAAAAGGAACAAACAATCTAGAACTTGTAAGATGGTAGCTGCACTGTTAATTCTCTCTGTATATCACATGTATGCTGTCCAACTTAGCTAGTACTTATTACAGATAGAAGAGAGAAATATGCAATAAGTGTAATATACAGTTTTTCCAGGTACATTTGACAGTAACTAGCTTGGCTATTTTCTACCTATCTAATTAATGAATAAATACAAGATTATTTTTACCATTTTGACATTTGTACATGTATGCATATAGCACTAGCCATTTTATTTTTATCAAAACATAGCATAGTGCTAAGTCATTATCTCCTCAATTTTTTTTTGGAGGGGGGGGGGGGTATTAATCAATTAATTGGTGGGGGTGGGGGGGAGGGGGTCATAAATTTTCTCAACAACAAATGCTGACATAAAAAAAAATGACAACAAACATGCAACTGATGATGAAATTGACAGAGACTAAGTGGAAAATAAACCCCAGAAATAGTTCATAGAAAAACAAGTCTAAATCAAGATAACACTGAAAAAGCACCAGTTTCCCTCCCCCTTCACATGCCTGAACCCTGACCCTGAAAATAGATTGTGGGAACACAGAACAAGCTCAACATTGTCAATATAACGACCTTAAACTAATTACTGGCCCATAAACTGTGACATGTACATTGTCAATATAACGACCTTACACTAATTACTGGCCCATAAACTGTGACATGTACATTGTCAATATAACGACCTTACACTAATTACTGGCCCATAAACTGTGACATGTACATTCAAAATGACTGTTTTTTCATTTACTCGAAGTTTCATTAAGTTCATTTGAGAAGGTTGGGTGTTTCATTTGAAATACAAGTGAAGTTCAGAGGTTAGGATAGTGTGTGATTATGTGTTCTGTGAGCAAATATAAAACGATGTGATCAACCCAAGATTTTTTGTGAGGGTGGGGGGTGGGGGTGAGGGTGGAGGTGGGGTGTTGAGCATGTCTGTTATAAGCTTTCTGGGTACAACAAAAATAGAAGAGATACAAGAAGAAGGTGAGATTTACCCAGACTTGGCCCTGTGATAAAATCCCCACAAAATCAGCCAATCAGTCGATAGCATTCAAAACAGTATTATACAAACAGCCAATCAGTTTACAGCATTCAAAACAGTTAATTTACAATCAGCCAATCAGTCAATAGCATTCAAATAAGTTTAGAAATGATTAGCCAATCAGATATTGGCATTCATAAATAATTCATAATATAGATGGCTGTAAATGTTAAAAGATTTAAATTAAAAAAACCAAATTAAATATTAATCTAGTAGGATTTGGGAAAATTCTAGTCATACATTATTCAGCCATTAACAAAGATATGAATTTTTATTGCAAAGGTTTGTAAGTAACATGACGACGAATGAAAACAAACCTTAACTTCATTCTATATACAAGACAAAGAGATTTTCACAGATTCACCCCTACACAAAAAAGTCAAAAACTGATAAAGCATCACTTTCTACTCCGACATTCAGCCATCATGCGACTTAGTTCTTGGATACATTCTGAGAGTTCACTCTCCGCGCCACAGACATTGTGATACAGGCGAGGAATGAGTTACCTACCTTAGATTTCTCCATGACGGAGTCCAGACATTCGAAATACGACAGGTCGGTCACTGGCTCATTGGCACTCTCCAGCATAGATTTCATCATCTACAACAACACAGCATCACAGCATTAAAAAAATACAGCATACTGAGCATAGAGAAGCATTGAATACCTGTTAACCTTTCTAAGCTGCTATGTGGGAGAATCTCCCCCTTACCAACTTGGCTAAGGGGGAGATTTTGCGTAAACGACGTTTTTTCACACTTTTTTACACTTTATTGGTAGCTTGTATAAACACTCAGTGTTCCAAACTCACTTTGATTTTTACCGACCGTGCTGGCCAGACAGAATTAGTCACGACTCACTGCACGTGGCTTGGGTGCTTTACCTGTGCACCTGTTAAGTGACACCACTGGCTGTTATTGTTTTCTTTGGTGTTACAGAGTAAAATTAAGATGTTTTAAGCTTTCACTTATTTTTTATAAGGCATATGCATAACTAAATACGTAACTGATTTAAGTCAAAACCGAAAGTAATCGTAAAAAGTAATCTGGGCTATAACATGTCATACTATGATCACGGTAGATAGTACTTGGATGGAATTTGATATATTCAAGCTACACTGCAGCTTTCTTAGTTCAAAATCAGAGAAAACCCCGCAGTGGATGTTGAAATTTGCATGTAAAGATTCAGAATTGGGGGGGGGATATGGGGAAGACAAATACGATTGCGGGAGAAACTTGTCTCCCGCGCGGGAGATAGGTTGGATGCGGGAGATCTTAGATTTTTAGGCCGTTTTGCGGGAGTCTTCCGCACAATGCAGGAGGGTTAACAGGTATGCATTGTACAGCATAGATTCTTACACGGCTCAAATCTTTATAATCAAAGGCCTGAAGGGCCATAATGGCTTACGGGTTTGATATGACTATATTTACATGGATCGAGTATGATTCCCTCTATTTCTTACGGAAACTTTAGTTTATTTATAGCTCTATAAAAAGTAACTAGCTACACGTAATTCATAGATCTATAGAAACTAACAGGACCGATATCAACATGCCCCATTTGTTGATTGGTCGAACCTTAGTGACCGAAACAGACAGGATTGAAATCTATATGCCTCTTTTATCAATTGGTTGAAACCACCATTGCTTTTAGGAAAATCATAGACTGCATAAAATAATAATGATGATGTCAGACTCAAACTCCACTTTGAAACAATTTGTTTCTTTCTTTTGTCCAACGACTGAAGTACATTAACTGTAAATTCATTCAACTTTATATAGGACACAAAAACACTTAAAACCAACATGCTCTCAAATATCAGTATACCTTGTATTCCTACGCACTATGAACTTGCGCGAGAGTTGGTGCACGGTGCAACGTAACAGCGCCACAGCCAGCGCGAAATCACTGCGCGTAAAAATAATATAACCAAATGATGAAATGTACTGCATGTTATGTACTATAATTAATGAATTCTCATGAAATCTACACCAACAAGTATTATTCCATTTTATTTGTATTTCATAAATGTATAATTGTTCATATTTTTCTAGATTTTTCTCTACTTTTTTAAGAGGCTGACCTTCACAAGCTTTTATAAGAAATATAGATTCACAAGGCAGTTCTAACACCTTCTGTTTTATTTTTTTCCCCTTTGTACAGAGATAAACTCTTTGGGGGGAGGGGGGGGGGGAGAGAGAAACAGGCAGAACTATGCAATTACAGCAAACTTGTTTTGACACCAAATTTAATTAAAATTAATTACTGCACTATAACTAAAATTTGCAGTCAGTCTCTCTTCACATGACATGTATACACAGTCATTTTCAGAGGCATACTATACGATGTCTCTATGTTATAGTATAATGTGACATCGCTTCCGTATATGACTTGCAATCAAGCTTAACTGTATATTGTTTTCTTATTTCAGTACATTTGGTCTCAAGTTTCCAATATTTTTACGACAAATAAACACTTCAATCATAGCACAACCAAGGTAACACCATTGAGGGAACATTGTGCTATTTTTAGATCTTGGAAAATCCCCAACATTCGATAATGGCGGAGGTGTCGAAGAAGGCACATTATATTAAAACAAGTAGTAATTGCCCCTCTATTTATGCATTTATTACCGATTTATACTCCCAGTTTCAATATACCTCAATCATAAGTTCAGTTCTTTAACCGTTAAACACTTTCCCCCATGCTGAGATCGATGTCGATCGAAGTTAGCGACGCTCTCTGCGGGTGCAAACGTTTTTATGAAGATTGAACGAAATAACAACTTTACATTTACTTATCACTGTTAGGATCTGAAATAATTGGGAAAAGATTGTTTGCTTATAATACATGTAAGTATGCATAGCGGAAAGCATGGCGACACTGTGTGATGCATGGCGGGGGCCTATACCTCTATGCAAAAACGGCCTAGGGAAAACACTGCAGTTAATATTCATTCGCGTTAGATTTCGAGTTTATTTAAATAAAGTCAATATTGGTTACAATAAAATAAGTGATAATAACATATGGAAAGTATAATCTTGCTTAAAGATATTTATTATGAATAACAAACAGTTAACTTTGCAACATTCGAATAGAACTATTTTTTGTCGCGCATGTTCAGATAACTGAACTCTTTGCCGTAAAGATTATCCGGCAACTAGATGGCCGTAAGCCATAATAAAATACATATCTTTAACATTTTCATTTTCAGTTTGGAGGGAAAGGGCTTAAGAGGAAAGAAGTATAAATTTAAGGAATCCACTACAAATAATTATTTTGCTATGAGGATGAAGGAGTAATTCATCTGTAAAATCAGAAGGATGAAGAGATGTCTTTTAAGGATAAGTTATGTGATTTCTGAATCATACTTACAACAGTGTCATAAAGCCATACTCTACAACTTCTTTCTCACTCTTATCGTAATAATATTCTGAGGGCGTTATCACACTCCTTCTGCCCTTGGTTATATATAAACTACATACACAATGGAGGGTGTTACTGACCTGTATCTGTCTGAGGGCGTTATCACACTCCTTCTGTCCTTGGTTATATAAACTACATACACATTGGAGGGTGTTACTGACCTGTATTTGTCTGAGGGCGTTATCACACTCCTTCTGCCCTTGGTTATATAAACTACATACATATTGGAGGGTGTTACTGACCTGTATCTGTCTGAGGGCGTTATCACACTCCTTCTGTCCTTGGTTATATATACTACATACACATTGGAGGGTTTTACTGACCTGTATCTGTCTGAGGGCGTTATCACACTCCTTCTGTCCTTGGTTATATAAACTACATACACATTGGAGGGTGTTACTGACCTGTATCTGTCTGAGGGCGTTATCACACTCCTTCTGCCCTTGGTTATATAAACTACATACACATTGGAGGGTGTTACTGACCTGTATCTGTCTGAGGGCGTTATCACACTCCTTCTGCCCTTGGTTATATAAACTACATACACATTGGAGGGTGTTACTGACCTGTATCTGTCTGAGGGCGTTATCACACTCCTTCTGCCCTTGGTTATATAAACTACATACATATTGGAGGGTGTTACTGACCTGTATCTGTCTGAGGGCGTTATCACACTCCTTCTGCCCTTGGATATATATAAACTACATACACATTGGAGGGTGTTACTGACCTGTATCTATCTGAGGGCGTTATCACACTCCTTCTGTCCTTGGTTATATAAACTACATACACATTGGAGGGTGTTACTGACCTGTATCTGTCTGAGGGCGTTATCACACTCCTTCTGTCCTTGGTAATATAAACTACATACACATTGGAGGGTGTTACTGACCTGTATCTGTCTGAGGGCGTTATCACACTCCTTCTGTCCTTGGTTATATAAACTACATACACATTGGAGGGTGTTACTGACCTGTATCTGTCTGAGGGCGTTATCACACTCCTTCTGTCCTTGGTTATATAAACTACATACACATTGGAGGGTGTTACTGACCTGTATCTGTCTGAGGGCGTTATCACACTCCTTCTGCCCTTGGTTATATATATACTACATACACATTGGAGGGTGTTACTGACCTGTATCTGTCTGAGGGCGTTATCACACTCCTTCTGGCCTTGGTTATATATAAACTACATACACATTGGAGGGTGTAACTAACCTGTATCTGTCTGAGGGCGTTATCACACTCCTTCTGTCCTTGGTTATATATACTACATACATATTGGAGGGTGTTACTGACCTGTATCTGTCTGAGGGCGTTATCACACTCCTTCTGTTCTTGGTTATATAAACTACATACATATTGGAGGGTGTTACTGACCTGTATCTGTCTGAGGGCGTTATCACACTCCTTCTGTCCTTGGTTATATAAACTACATACACATTGGAGGGTGTTACTGACCTGTATCTGTCTGAGGGCGTTATCACACTCTTTCTGCCCTTGGTTATATATACTACATACACATTGGAGGGTGTTACTGACCTGTATCTGTCTGAGGGCGTTATCACACTCCTTCTGCCCTTGGTTATATATATACTACATACACATTGGAGGGTGTTACTGACCTGTATCTGTCTGAGGGCGTTATCACACTCCTTCTGCCCTTGGTTATATATAAACTACATACACATTGGAGGGTGTTACTGACCTGTATCTGTCTGAGGGCGTTATCACACTCCTTCTGCCCTGGAGCCGACACAGTACAGACGTTGATCAGCTGATTAATGCTCTCCGTCACCGCTCTATCAGACAAAATGTAGTAAAAGTTTAAAACATAAAACATTGAAATTGAAACAAAACCCCTAAAATCCTTACTCAATTTAATTATTTCATGCTTTACAAAACTACACATAATTATTGACTCCGGGGCTATAAACTTAACAAAAGTTAAAGATAAAACTCAAACACATTAAGGATTAGACTATGTAGAGTAACTGAATGTAATATTGGATTATATAAAGGTAATATTTAAGTGCCTACCTGGCGGCCTGCGAGAGCAGATTCTTGGTGTTGGGAGCGTTTGGATCGGCCGACACAGATTTGGCGGCCAGCAGCAGTTTACTTGAAACCATGGAGACGTTCTTCAGTCCGCCCACAATCTGGTTCTGTGTGTCTCCATCCTTGGACAGACCTGGAAACCAACCAATCAAAATCAATCACAGGTACCTACATTCTACAGTAATGTCACACCTTCAGCCTCGCGTCTGTTTTGATCAAACCTTAAACTTTTAGTATCTGATTTTGTTGGAATCTCGCTCTCACTGACCTGCCATGGTGAGTCCAGATTTGATGAACTCTGAGTAAGACGAGCTGTACTCGCGAGATGACTCGGCGAGTTGTTTAGGTGTGCCACGAGATGCGGTGACGATGTCACTGGCGGCCTGGTTGAGATTGACAGCGGCGTTGTTGATCTCGATCTGGATCTCCTGGAACGTGCGGTCTGTGCTCGGGTACTACAATGTACAGGATCAATTCCTAATAATGATGCATAGATAAAGTAAATTTGTTTAAAAGATTACTTTTTATGAGATAGGGATTTCTATGCATATGTGAAGTAATTTAATTCTGAAAGAATGAGAACTATTTCTGCGAAAAAGGTGATTTTTTATGAGCCAAGTTATAATTTGAGATGAAGTTTGTTTACTGTTGACATAAGGTTGCCTATTCGTCTATTTCTAAGATAGATGTAACTATCTCGGTGGATGCCATTTGACTCTTTATCCACTTATTCTGAGATCAAATCTGCTTCCGACTTAAATTTTGTCTATTTCTGAGATAGACTTTGTCTGCGGAACAGACAGATCTGCGTACCTTGGTGGACGCCAGCTCCTGGCTCGAGTCTGTGATCTGTCTGATGGCGTTATCCACGTCTCTCTGTCCGGGAAGGGCGTTCACACAGTTGTTGAGCGCACTCGACACAGCCTTGGCCACCTGGTTAAGTCTAGCCTGGTTCTCAGGGTTTTCTGGGTCGTTCATGGCTCGCTTCGTCTCCTCCAGTAGATGCGTTGACTTGTCGATTACGTCACGGGCGCTGTCGATCACTTGCCGTCTGACCTCGATGTCTTCTGAGGTTGAGGCGACACCGCGCGTGGCTTCTGTCAGCACGCGGAGAGCGTTCGCGGTGTCCCTGGCTGCTACACCCACGTAATTCTCATTGCCCTGAAAAATCACCATATAGTGGAAATATATTATATAGATAAATATATAGATAAATAAAATCCAATTCCCTGAGAAATGACCACAGGGAAGAATGTGTGAAGAAAAGTCACAACAGAATGAAATCATGTCATATATATATATTATACTGTTCACTCCGTTTTTATATGAAATGTCTCCATTATACATTTATCTGTGTTTACCTGTGAGGCAGCCGTCAGTAGCTGAGCCATCGCCGATCCCACGTTCTTAGAGGTGGAGCCAAGTTTCATGGCCGACGCCTCCACCTGAAATACGTAACAAAATCATGTATCAACTCCATTCCACCATATTACAATAGAAAGCCATGATACAATATCACATCTCCCATTTATATAATAATCAAAAAATATCGGACAGTTTACACCCTTTACTTACTTTTTTTTAGTAATGATCTTATTCACTAAACACATGCTACTATCATTAAATATTCATGACCTTTAACCCTGGCCTGAACATAATACGAATGATCCACTTCACTTTACATATAATCCAATTAACAAATGCACTATGTATACACATGCTACTATCATTGAGTATTCATGACCTTTAACCCTTGACCTGACTATATCATCACCATGACATTTTCCTCTTGGCCTTACCGTTTCACCGGGTAGTGGCACAAGGTTACCGCTGTCGGCGGCTCTGCGGTACTCCTCCAGCTCGCGGTCGAGTTCGGTCAGCTGATCAAGCGCGGCATCAACCTCCAGTGAGATACACATCTCCTCTGCCTTCCCAGAGGCGGTTCTCAGCTCAGCGAGCGCGGTGGTCATCGTCTTCACTGCCTGGTTCATGTTCATGCTTGCGGCTTGATCTCCAACCGTTGGGGCTGCGGCGTTTGCGGCGGATACCAGCTGACTGGCAGGCTGTCAGAAGAAATGTGGCCAGTGAACCGAGATGTGAAACTAGTGTCTATTATAATAGCTATGCACATCATATTATTTTGATAAAATAAATAAAATAAGTTAAATATAGCACAGAAACCTTAGTATTAAGATATTTTCCTTTCTCCCCCAAACACTGCAGCGAGATTTTACAGATATTGTACTATCAATGTTTGATTTTTTTTCTTGCCAAATGGTCTCCCTTACAATTTGTACTTTATACCTGTATAAATTCCTTGCTGGCATTAATCAGTTGTAGCTGGGCTGTAGCGCTGTCCTGGTTTGTCTCAGATCCCCGGAATCCTTGGATCAACAGAGGCAGCTGTTCATTCATGATCTGTAGAAGGAGAACAACATGTGATAGTCTCAGCCAATAAAATACAACAATACAAGGAGGACACACTATTATTTTCTTAGCCAATCAAATATGGTTTTACAAAAACTACAGTCCTAATCAGCCAATCATCGGCAGCATTTGGAAGACACAATACAATATTCTTAGACAATACTTTAATCCTCTGGAGAAACAGAAGGAATGCAGATACAATGCTTAGTCATAGAACACAACAAGAAGATTTGACCCCTTGACCTTTTGCCAATCAATTATAACCCAGCATTTGTCAGTGTTTCAACGTTCAGTGTGTCTTGTTAGTCATTTAACAACTTCAGGATTTAAACCAAGAACCTTTAGCTTACTGGCCAATCTACTATACCTCCCATAGCTAAGTGTTTCCACCATTATATAAATTGAATTGGGACTTCTTTTATTGATAAGAATTATGGAATGATGTCCCCATCACTGCTTACCTGACATTGTTGTGTCAGTTGATGTTCCGAGGTTTGGTTAGTGTTGGATTTGTTAGCGTTCTTTGAGGCGTTAATCAGCTGTGTGGTGACTGAGGCGGTACGACGCGCGGCGTTCTACAAAACATAGATATAGTCTCTTAAAGCCCAATCACATATTAAAGTACGATTGTAAAATACTCGTTTTACAATCCAATTACATCTCAAAGCATGGTTGTAACCATAATACACCTAAATGACTCATGTAAAGTCTCATCACAAAACATGATTGTAATATCAAGCCATTATGTCGTATATCATTTACTGCAATTAAATTACAGGTTCTAGAGATAATTAAACGACACTTAATGAGTCTCTGACCTCTAGCCTCCTGATGAGTTTCTTTTTGAGGGCGTTGCTGGCGGCGATATTTGTGGCAGCCCGGAGATCCTCTGCAGCGCCTCGTAGTCTCTTCTGCTGCTCCGAGTCGTTCGGACTCGACGCACAGCCCTGTAATATTAGAATATAACACTTTACTGAAATTGATTGAACATGATATAGCTGTCCCCTGTAATATACAACTCTGTATGAAATATAACATTTGACTTTACAAATGTTAAACATGATATTGCATTCTACAGTGTCAGCTGCTTTACCTTTATCATCATATGTTCTGCGGCCTACAAATGTCTACATAACCAGAAACACAGTATACTAGTATACTATTACACTTCCCATCTCATTGTACAATGCACACAACTTTTCCTCACCTTGGCAGCTTCAACCATGTTTGCGGTGGCATCAGCGAGTTGTCTGGCGGCAGCCAGGAGCCGCTTCTGCATGTCCGAGTCAGAGTGGCCCTCGGCTTCTCCCCTGATGGCCCCAACCAATGAAGAAGTCGCCTGAAAACAACAGATATCACAGTAAAAAAATTATGTTATAAACAAGTAAATATATTGAAAGTCAACAGTGTTAAATTTCTGAGCCATGTAGATGCTAACCCAATTTACCATTGACTTTTATAGAATTGAACTTATGAGAGAGGTGTGAGATATTTGCGAGCTTACCTGAGCTAGCTGCCTGGCCTGTCTCACCATCTCGTGGGCGTCCCCCACACTACTGAACAGTCTGTCCGTCACAGTCAGGATCGTGTCCACTGCATCCTCGTGGGATTCCCCAGCCTGTCAATCAAAAACATACATTTACTACCTCACTGCACAGAAGAGTTCATGATCTCAGTATCATAACAATATCAAATCATTGTACCGTCATTAAAACCAAAACTTCAATGTCATACGGCTCATACCTTTCTTCATTTAATATTGTGTAACAGGAGAGAGAGATAGAGAGAGAGAGAGAGAGAGAGAGAGAGAGAGAATAAAAAGCTTAAGAAAAAGAAAACAGTGACTGTCCCACTTACCGCGGTTGGCCCTGCCCCCTTCTTGATGTGCTGTAGCAGGTCGTTAAGAGCCTGAGTAACTGCGGTGGCTGCGGCGCCTAGGTCGGCCAGAAGCTTGTCGTCGCGGCAGGACTGCTGGGCCGCCTCCACGATTCCCTCCACAGAGTGAGCCACACCCTTTGCGGCGTCTATCAGCTGTTCCTGACAGGCCGGGCTACTGATGGTCGGAGCCACCACCTACAACATATATAGTGATACAATATAAAACAGTGTAGGTACCAACAAGCAGATATTGATGTTATCCTATGAGGTTATCATTCTAACCAATAGTACTTATTGTAACAAATGGATTAATTCAACCAATAGGACTTATTGTAACAAATGGATTAATTCAACCAATAGGACTTATTGTAACAAATGGATTAATTCAACCAATAGGACTTATTTTAACAAATGAATTAATTCAACCAATAGGACTATTGTAACAAATGGATTAATTCAACCAATAGTAGCCACCACCTACACCACAATGGAAGACAGTATTGGCACTTAACATACAGGATCAATAAAAATCCAAGGTCCCAACAAATAGAATGATTTCCATCCTACTGGATCAATCCTACCCAATAGGATCAATCCTGCCCAATAGGATCAATCCTGCCCAATAGGATCAATCTCAGCCTAAAGGACCAATCTCAGCCTATAGGATCAATCTCAGCCTATAGGATCTATCCCACCCAATTTGATCAATCCAAACTCAAGAGATCGACCCCATTATTTTGGGTAATTCTAACCAAAAAGATTGTTTCCAGAAGATTTTGTCAAGCAAAGGGATTAGTCTCAACCTAATGAATCAGTCCCAAAAAGTTAGATCCAAAAAATGGGTTAGTCCAACCAATAAGTATCAATCATAAAGAATTCAAATGAAAAAATGTATATTATCTACTTTATATTACAATATTTATAGTTTGATTGCAGCACTTATTTTCAACTTTGATATTCAATCTTTAAAACAGATTTCATAGAAATCAAATCCAAACTAACAGCAAACTAAGGTTATCCAAATTAAATTGTGTTACCAGTCAGCATAGCATCTTACCGAACCAAAGTCGTGGAGCTACAGAGATATACAGAGACAATCTGAAAGCTTTGTACAAGCTATTAGCTCTGTCAGTCAATTTACCTTTAACTTAGAACAAGCTGCGAGCTGTGACAAAGCCTGATAAATCATACCTTATTTCAAGCCATGATATATAACTCTTACCTTGCAACAAGCTTCGAGTTGATCTGTGGCGAGGGTACAGACCGTCGCCCGGTCGATCAGTTTGTTCTGTGATGTACATGGATAAACTAAAAACTCCGACTTATCTTACTACACACCTCAAGCTTAAACTGTATACAGGGAAATATTCACCCCCGGGTTTTTTTTGCCCATTTTTCCCCCCATTGTCAGCAAATCATCTCCTTTTTAACACAACTACATCTTGGCAAATTGAAGACAGGACAAATTTGCAAGTGTAGAAGGGTGAAAGAAATACAAGGCTACAATAACACTGTGTACAGTAGATGAACAGACGTACCTTGGTACAGGCCACGAGCTGTGACGTCGCGAGGGCACAGCTGGTCGCTGAGCTGATGACCTTGTTCTGAAGCCCCTGGTCCTCGGTGGTGCTGGCCACACTCTTGGCCTTCAGGACGAGCTGGGCCGTCGCATTGGCCACTGCCTTAGCAAGAGCTAGCAATGTCTCCTAAAAATACAACACGATTTACATAAAATCTTATGATAATATTTCTTACAATATTTAAAACACAAGAAATACGTCTTTCTGTATACATTCATTGTCAATTCAATGAGATGTTTTCTTAATGATATCAATTTTCAAGAAAGAAATCACACAATTAGCCAAAGACAATTAATCAGAGCGCCTCACCTGGTACATCCTGTCCATGTCGTCGGCCGTCTCTCCGATGCCTGTCATCACTTCCTGTGATGCCTCGCCGACCGTCTTAGCCGCCGTGATCAGGTTAGATTTACCCTGTCAACACACGGAGTATACATATAAATAAATGGAATTAAGTACATATCAGGTTAGATTTACCCTGACAACACACAATGTATACTCTTAAGTTAGGACAAATAAGAAATTCTGAACATAACAAGCTAGAACTACCCTGACAACACAGAGTATACATATAAATAAATGGAATTAAGCAATTATCTGGTTACTTTTGTCCTGTAAACACACTTAACTGTTTACATATTGGTCAAATATTCCGAATATTCAAAAACACCACAACGTAAATAATTTTCCATAACATGTAAACTCTGGTTAAAGTTTTTTTGAGTTTTTTCATTTTTAAGATAGCAAAAAATGGAAAGCTGTTCTTAGATTTGACAGAGTTTACTGACCTCTTTCTGCCCGGGTTCGGCAGCGTTCAGGAGGTCAGAGAAAGCACCACACAGGCGTTTGGCAGCCCCAAGGAGTTTGTTACGACTAGCGTCGTCGTCCTGGAGAGCTCCCAGCATCCTCACGTCCTGAGAGAAGTCGTCAATGTTTGACGTTCTAAAAATATCGTAGAAACAATATAAAAAATGTGTGTTTACTTCTATTACAAAAAGTCAGACATGTTTGATTCTGAAAAAACTCACTCATATTCAGTTAGTTCTGAAAATCATTGAGACAAGGTCAGTAATAATTGTTTACTTTACTACAAAAAGTCAGACATGTTTGATATTTAGAATAAACTAACTGATATTCAGTATCTAGAGCTGACCATAACACACAGTGGTTAAATGACACTTATTCAAACAGAGGAGATCTTCATCCAAAAATCAGAGCTGTGGAGTGTCTTTATGTTTTTAAACAAAAAGAACAAGTCCAATGATTTGTACACAGAGATCGAGGAGACACACTTACATCTGTGCCACGGCAGCACCCACGCGGCTCGTGTCTATCTCGTCATCTATCGACATGGTAACCAGCTGGGCGGTGGCGGCGTTCATCGCGGAGAGCTGGGCCCCGACCTTCTGCCGTGACAAGTCTAGCATGTTCTGTCTCCACTTTTTGGAAGCCTGTGTATACATAACCATCAGAGTAAAAAGCCTTGAACATGTTTATATAAATGTTTATAGAACTATGGCCTGTTGTATTTAAATCATTTCTTATTTAATTTTCCTCTATGAAGTTAAGAAATACACCAAAATGTTTATTTTACAATAATTAAATGTAACGTCAAGAATATTAGTTTGTTTTGCACAAAATTAAATCATTTCTTATGAAAATTTACTCAATGTAAAAATTTATGTTAATTGGAGTTTTTTAATGAAACCACGGCGAAGACTCACAAAATTAAATCATCTTTTTTTTTAAATGCACTCAAAACCATAATTTGAATAACTGGAGTTTAACAATGACACCGCTGACTTACGGCGTCGTTTCCGAGGTTGGGCAGCGCGGCGCCTTTGTCCATCTGAGACTCGGCCTGTCTTATTGAGGTGATCCCCTCCTCTATACAGGTCAGCAGGGCCCTCTGGGACTGGGACAGACCGTGCTCCTGTATGTTCTGACTCTGGAAGTAAGTATATAGGTATATGCAATAAGTTAGTATAAGTAAGTATATACAGGTGAAGGCAGTATGACATAGTAGACTGAGGGCTCCTGTATACAACTTGACATGTAAAAAGTCCAGTTTATACTATTTATGTTATAAACAAATGTGATTGGAAAATAGAAAGCAGCAAATTTTTTTTTTGAAATCCCAATTTTTTTAAGAAATCCCAAAGAATGGCGAATAATTAAATAATCTGACAGGTCTTCTGGACTTATTGACTTGTGTATGTTTAGCTGAAAATTAAGTTATCTTTAAATTGTATCGTTTGCAACTTAGAGAAATCATCACCTTTTTACAAAAACGCAATAAAATCAAATCAATATTTAATTGGGAGGTAGTCAATTATCTAATGATCTAAAGATTATAATGACCTTAGACATTCCGCATTTCTAACAAAACTGATTGCTTTTTCTTCAATCATCATAAACAATAACATTTTTATTCATAATAAGATTATTATAAATGATGCATAACATAGATTTAAAGTGCGATTATCTCTGTCTAACTCAAACAGAACCAAATAATCAAACACAGGGATAATGGAGGGATAATGAACACTGTGAGGGTCTTGTAATGGGGGGGGAGGGGTGGGGGGGGGTGGGGGGGGGGGTGTGTCACACAAGCAAAACTAGAACTCTACCGGGCATCCCGTGTGGAATGTTGTGTCTATATAATGGTGCTGAACTCAAAATAATAGCAGAACTAAGGGAAACGTAATCAAGCAAAACCAAAAAAATATATAAAGTCATTCATAGGATTATGAATTTTAACTTCTGAAAATCAGTATTTGCTCATGTCTACAAATATTTGTGTATATATATTATACAGGAGCTAATCAAAGCCAAGGAAGTCTGCAATTAACAAACTTAAGATGTCAGCATCCTCTAAATCATCTAGCTCTATGCTTTAGTTAACAATGTCCATGCTCTGGGAAGACCTTACCTTCATATGATTAATATTCAACATGTCGGAACAAATTCTACCTTTAACAAACTTTTTAACACATTACTAAATTCAAATGTCTTTAAAATATGTTTGTTGCATAAAGTTAATTTTTTTAAATGAGATCTAAATGAAAAATATAACCACTATAAACAAATGAAGTGAGAGCGAAATGACTGGGGTGTGAATTGGTCTGATAACAGTTAGTAGGCACACCTGTCTGTTGCCATGCACATGATGCATTTCGCTAGAGACCTGTCCGTGTTGGGCGGATGACATTGACCCGACGGAGATGGTGTTTTCCCCCGAGACTCCGCCTCTCATCACCCCGGGCAGGGCCACGTTTCCTACGTCGGGATGACTGACGTTTCCCTGCATACGAGAAATAATGGTCGCCCTGAAAAACATAAATAATGATGTGAATCTGAAGGCAAATAAGAGGAAACAAATATTGTACTGACATTTCATCATGAACACATTGATAAAGAGAGTAGACAGAATCATTACTAAAATGAAATGGTCAGAGAAAAAATGAGTGTATATATTATTTTGTGTTTTTATATGCCCTGGCCTGAGACTAATTCTCGTCAGTGGATTGTTACGTCCTTTTTATGTATATAATTTTAAGATTTGATAAATTGATGTAACAATGCACAGGCAAGAAATTAAACTTTGTGACAATTGGTTTTAGAGCAGTAAGTGTTTAAACTCTGGAATACATTCTGTACATTGATGTTAAAAACTACCGGTACTCTCCCTACATCAAATATTCTAAATATATGTACTACTACATGCACTTGTCTAGCTGGTTAACCATTTCAAGCAAACTAAGCATTCAATTTTCCAACTGATATTATATTTTTTTTTCAAACTTTAAATAACAAGCATTTGAAAATTAAACAAAACCACACACTGGTCGGCTTGACATTACATCGATACTGTGGAATCATTCTTTGTGGGAGTCAGTGTCCCTGGGAAACCCAAACTTGTCTGGTTCATAGCCCTGGGTGTAATCTCCTTGGTAATGTAATCTTGGTATATTTTCATGACTATTCAACAAATAATTGTGTAAAGGTTCATGGGGACATAAATTTGGGGGCAAGGGTTACCCAAAAAAGCCACGAATATTGGTCCCCCATGAACGATGATGATTCCACAGTATTAATATCGAAATTTAATATGATAAATCAAAACAGAATTGTGAAATCTAAAAATTGTAACAGGCTAAACAGGGTAGGTAACAACAAAATTCTTCAATTTACAATCTGATTATTAAAGGTATCAAAGGTATGTACTTTCAATCTGAGCCTTAATTAGCAAAATTTGTTGTCTAGTGAAAGAAACCATGCATATAATGATTCCGCTATAGTAATTATTTCGAATTCATTATACGAAACAAATTACGGATATAAGGAAGTAAATCCATTGGTCCCTAGGACTTCGCTTTAACCGAGTTTTACTATAAATTCATACTTTGGGCACACGTCAGAGAAATCAAAATTGTGGCACAAGTGCAACTGGACAAAATTAAGGGGGAAGCAAAAATAACCCTGTAAATTATAACAGGCTAAACAGGGTAGGTGACAACAAAATTTACAATATCATACAAAGGCAGCTAAAGTGGACTAGAACTAAATTGCATTAAAACACTTTAGGTTTCTGTAACACGAACCTAAACACAATTTTGTTTCTTTAAAAGTAACATTTCTATAATCCAACCTTCCTATCCTGTACACAG
This sequence comes from Magallana gigas, assembly GCF_963853765.1. Lineage (NCBI taxonomy): Eukaryota > Metazoa > Mollusca > Bivalvia > Ostreida > Ostreidae > Magallana > Magallana gigas. The sequence continues at coordinate 889,675 of NC_088853.1, read as the reverse complement.
GGTCAGCTTTGTCTCCCAGTCATCCTTATACAGTTAGTACAAACATGGATATAGCGAAATCTCGGACATAGTGAAGTTTTTTTTGGTGAAATTCTTAACAAATCTTTGCAAAATTTAATGGTTATAGCGAATTTGGATATAATGAGTTTAATATGGATATAGCAAACTAATTTTGAGTCCCACAAACTATATAAAATATTTTCTACAGTTTAAAAAGTTTGCACAACCATTTAACATAATAGTTTGAAGGAATTTATTTTTAAATAATTTCTTCAATTTACAATCTGATTTTTAAAGGTATCTAAGGTATGTATTTTCATTCTAAGCCTAAATTTGCAAAAATTGTCGTCTAGTAAAAGAAACCATGTATATAATAATTTCACTATAGAAATTATTTCGAATTCATTATACGAATCTATAAGGATATAACAAATTACAGATATAAGGAAGTAAATCCATTGGTCCCTAGGACTTCGCTATAACCAAGTTTTACTGTAAATTCATACTTTGGCCACATGTCAGTGAAAAATCAAAATTGTGGCACAAGTGCGACTGGACAAAATTAAGGGGGAGCAAAAATAACGCTGTGTATAATACAGGATATATACCAACACTACACCACCACCAACTAGCTACATATACATGGTTCCAGCATGTCACACACAAGCACATGTGTCACACAACAAAGCACATCCACCACTACACACATTACTTACGTGCTCCCCCGGGAACAGAGAGCGTTAACACCCACACTTACTTGGCCGGCGACACGCTGTCTTCGTACATTGGGGCCTCATCCGAGCCCTCTATACCCAGATGGTCCTTGTCTTTTTTCTAGGATCAAACAGAAAAGAGAGAACCCTCGTCAAGTCACGTGACCTAAGCCCCGCCCCCTTAACTTACTTTCCCTTGGAGACGCTGTCCTCAAACATCGCGCTGTCGTCTTCTGCGTCGAATCCAATATGGTCGTCCTTGTCCTAGTCAAACAGGAAGTGGGCGTTAGTTCACAGAAACACAAGGCTGCGTCCAGAACAGTGACATAGTTTTTTTGTCCAGTCAGATTCATTCTTTTATCTTGATTTATTCGATGCAGTTTTTTTTACCGTGAATTAACAACTGTTCTAAACACATCCTTCTATGGTCTGAATATATGCAATCTTTTATCTTTCAAGAGTTTCTGATGAAAATAATCAAATGTTTAATTTACATAATTTTGATTTATTTTTTTTAAAAACCAATTTGTTATGAATTTCTCATAAGATGAAAAGATTGCATATCTTTTAAATTTCAATATTCTCTTTTTCTATAATAGAGATTATTTTACCATTTTCTAATTTATTTGATTTTTTTATTTAATTTTTCAGCTCAATTTCAAATCTTTTGAAATAATTATCAAGTTGTCTTGAAGATTCACAATCCAAATATTTTCTTGCTATAATTCAGAGTATTTGTCAAAAGCTTTGTGTCGTTGTTTCAGAAAAAGAGATAACATGGAAACGCTGGTTAAACTTCATTCAACAAAAGACAGATAATAAAGATGGACAGAATGAAGAAGTCATACATTGAGATGAATACATTCTCTGCATTCCTTCATATTTCTTTCTGGAGCTGTAAAAGTAGACGTGCAACATATCAGAAGTTTATTTACAGGCATTGGCAATATATCATGGTGTTCATTCAAAGGTTAGATTCTGGAGAATAGGCTGAATTTACACAAATTTGACAACCAGTGAGTATGAAAAGAAATAATCCTGAAAGAAAGAGAAATCATGCTTTTACTTTATACAATGTGTTAGTACTGGATGCATATTTTGATTTGTTAAACACTTGTAATGCACATGTAATACACAAAGCCAATTGTTTGTAAAAGGGAGATAATTAAACTCCAAGAAAAGATAACTCCTGCAGTTTTCATATGGCATGCTATTTCTGAAAGCAATTCTGTATGAGTTCATTCAGTCATAGATGTTTAGGAATCAGTATCCATACATAAAGAGTTATGGTGCAAAAGGTAATGACTGATCAAACCTCTCAAAAATCTCAAAAGGAAAATGGTTCTCTATTTTTATACCAGCAATTTTAAATTTTTGATACATGATCAAAATTACATCATTTGATTTTATTGATTTATACCAACGCATTTTTCTTTTGAGATTTTGTTGAAACTTTTTTTATAATTTTATTTACCCCCTGAAAATAAAATACATAAAATTCATTGTCAAACATTCATGAATATCAGTTCAAGCAAAAATTGATATTGATAAAACATAAAATCATTGATAAAGTGTTAATTTTAAAATCTCATTTTATTTTCTTCAATAAATCATAAATCATACTGGATGCTATTTTCATTTTTAAATTATGATTAAATAACTGTTAAAACTCAACAATTGTTCAAAATTCTTAAATTTATTTTGTTTTCTTTCAATCAAGATTACAATTATTTAATAATCATTTAGTTTTCCTGGTTCCCTATAATCAAGATAAGTTAAACTAGTTCCTTACCCGTTTGAGGATGATGTCGATGTATCCGGCGATAAGTCGAGATATCTGCTCGCCTTCCTGAGTTTGGACCGAGTAATAAGAGTCTGAGTAGTCTCCAAAATCCTACAGATACAATAGGAATACATGTGTACAATTACAGGTATATACAATGTAATTTAAGAAAGGTTACCATTGTTTTTTCCCTTTACTGTAAAACTGTTTTACAGAATTTTTTTTTTTTTTTAATCCTACGGTCATTTCATTAGTAATAGGTAAAAAAAACTATTGTGATGTCATTGCACCAACTATTAAAAAATTTGTTACACAAGTGATATCCATTGCGTATTGAGGCAAACGTGATCAATACACGGCTACAAAGTATACAGGTGTCATTTTATCGAGGTTACTCTTATTCCTTTCCCTAACAAATAAAGTAATGTAATGAGGACCTAGAGACAGTAGCGGTACGTACCAGGGTGAAGCTGTTGGGGGAGGCGGCCCATCTCTTCACTGTGGTCAGCGGCCAGGTCTTCAGGATCTGAAACCACACAGAACATTTGTAGAGCTATATCCATGAGTAATTTTAACATCAGATCTCAGTGTTATTGACATTGATACTTTTGTTTTTTCTTAGATTTGTGTTTAAGCTATTCTAAAATGACAATAAAAATAAGGGCGTCTGACTTTATGGCTTAATATGCTTTTAACATGAACGTGAAATCTCTTCAATGCATTTTGTTTGATTTTTGCATGAACATTTTTTAAGAGATTTCTCACATGAATTCTTTATATATTAGATGACAAGGGAGTCAACTCACCTCTTTCGTGTTTTCGTCCATCCTAACCACGCTTTCTTTTGTGATACCAAGCAAGCGGGGCACCAGTTTATTCTTTCCAGGCATTTTTTCCTAAAGAAGATAAACATTCTCATGAGAAAAACACAATTACTTTTTCATGAATAAAAATATGAGTCTAAGTCTACAACATTTCTGAGTGTATTTGTACTGAATTGGTGTAAATATTGTAGAATCATTAATATACATGTATAGATGTTGTTTTTTGGGTCCCCAACACTTATGTGAGTATTTATACTGAATTATTGTGAATTCTATGGAATTATCAGCACACGAGTAGATGGCTGTCTTACTTTGACAAGGAAGAAAGTGATTCCATAAGTCTTGAGTCCACGACATTTTTGAGTGTACTTGGCCTTGGCCTCAAACTCATGGACGCCGACCCATTTCTTGTGTTCCTACAACAAAGAAATAACACACTGAAGTACTGTACTTATAACACACACAAAAGTACTATACATATACCACACACTGAAGTACTGTACATATACCACACACTGAAGTACTGTACATATACCACACACTTTTTGTTTGTGTTCACCACCAGTACTGAATAACCAACAATATTCAACGAACAAAATCTCAAAAAGAATTTACGTGTATTGCAAAAGCTGTGTGATCCAATTATGTCAACATTAAATTACAATGCCACAATCTGCATGATTTCAAAGGCCTAATGATAATGTGAGGGTCATATGCAATTCAGAAACTCATTTTCTTCCAACCAAGTTTGAATGTTGAAGGTATTTTCCAGAAAATCGATTTAAAATATTTTTCAGTAGATAAAATGAAAATTAGACTTTTCTTACTGCAAATATTCTCTTTTCTATTTTCTGTGTTTTGACATATTCTTTTGGTAAAAACTCCTTTAATCTGGAAAAAAAACACCAAACAATTAAACAAACATTCTTTGCCCCTTATTTTTTTTTCAATACCTTTGTTTAATTTGTTGATCAATTGACAATAACAAAAGTAAGATTTAAGTCTGATAAAAAAATTTTTTCTTTAGACAAATCATTTAAATAGAAAGAGTAGATAACTGTTTTATTTCACTTTGTAAGAAACCGTTACGTAAGAAAAGGTCTCGCAAAGGCAAAACTATCGAATCTTTTAATAAGAATTTAACAATCATTTCTACAAAGGGAGGCAACTCACTCTAGGAATCCCGTCTTGTGTTTGTTTTCGTTGTAGTCGCCAAACTGTATGTGTGCCTGTATCCCGGCCAGCTGGATCGCCTCCTCCTGAGTGACCGGGTGGGTCCCGTCCAAGATGGCGTCTCGGGACTAAAAGAAACGATGCGATTGGTTAATACTGACTAAAATACAGGATGCGATTGGTTAATACTGACTTTAAGTGAGGATGTGATTGGTTAATATCTTTAACTGTCTAAAGCAGCGATAAGAGAAATTTCCAGAGAAGTTCTTTTATTGAAGACTTTTGCCAGTAGTATGACATTAACAAAGTATTATACCTTTTGACTTAAAGGGAGATTCATCTATCTTATACATAATGGAAAATATATACACATTTACTTGGGCATAGTAGGACTTCAAGACTTGTACACATAAATGTAGGTTACCTGTACATATAGCAGATTGAGTTGTACAGGGTCACGCTGGTCCACATTTTGGTCGGAGAAAAAGAACTTCCTCCTCAGCAGTAGTGTGTCCACGTCCAACACCCCCTGTTCTCTCAGGGTCCGTGAATGGTCCAACCACTCCACTGAAAAATCATCCAATCAAAACTCATTTACAAAACATCCAATCAAAACTCCTTTACAAAACATCCAATCAAAACTCATACAAAACAAAATGCAAAATGTCAAAACTTTTAAATACATTTATTTTAATCTTAATTTCATCAACTACTCCAATAAAATTCATTTCATCAAAACTTTATGAAAATGTCCAATCAAAACGTATCAATGAACGTAGCCTACGTTCGTCGTCCGTGTGGAGTTTCTTTCTCATCTCGTCGAGTTTCTTCTGGTCCTTGGCGATGGACTTGTCTCGGCGGAGAGTCAGCGTTTTCTCTTTCTCGTCGTCCGTCATCTCGCGGACCAGGGAGTATTCCTCATGGTTAGAGATACCTGGAGAATAATACAACACTACAGAAAATATGTTGATAGGTGTTGCTGTATGTTGCTAACACTTACCCATCTTGGTACAAATTGTGTTGCCCAACTGCATGTGTGGCTGTCATTCACCTAACTTAAGTGTTTGTGTTGCTACATGTTGCGTGTGTTGCTATTTGGTGCTGTATGTGCTAACATCTGTCCATCGAAAATTGACCCCCACCAAATTAAATGATTCCACAGTACCTATATTGATATAGATGGTGACCATCAGTTGCCCCACTGTGTAGCTGTCATCCAACTGTAACTTCTGTGTTTCTGTGTGTTGAGAGTTACAGTGTGTTGCTATATGCCGTGTGTTGCTGTATGTTGCTGTAAGTTGCTATATGTTGCTTAGACTTACCCGTCTTGGTACAGATGGTGACCATCAGCTGCCCCACTATAACTTCTTTCTTTTTTTGTTGCTATGAGTTGCTTTATGTTGCAGTGTGTTACTTTATGTTGCTGTATGTTGCTTAGACTTACCCATCTTGGTACAGATGGTGACCATCTGACAATGTTTTTTACTGTAAATGTCTTTCCTGTTCCAGCTTGGCCTGTTATCAAGATATTGTGATCATTTTCCGCAACGTTTACACATTTTTCCTTGTCGCTCTTCTATTTTCGCGGGTTCTCACAATTTCTCTGGACTTACCGTATGCATTCGAAACATCTCTGACTTTATATGGAGAGCCGCCGCTAGGCGTCGCGTTGCTCGATGTAAACTTCCGTTGCTTTCGATATGGAATGGTATCGAGGACGTTTCGGGTCACTGGGTGGTTAAAACGGCATGTATACTTATATAAAGTATAGGGAGAAGTCATCGGATCATTTTGTGACCTAGTTCTCGCCAGAAACCGGTAGACAAAGGGTATAAATTGTTGAAAATAAATTGTGAATTGAGCCCCCCCCCCCCCCCCGTTGGCGAGTGTCGTCCCTTTAGTTTTTTTAATGTACATATAATACACATTTTTTAAAACTACGATAAAGGGCGATTTTAACAGCTTATTTTATTTCGATTCCATAGAACATATATTGAAAGCCCCCCCCCCCCCCCCCCCTGAAATCCAGGGTGTTGCTAAAACGCGGAACGGAAAACGGAACGGAAGGGAAAACGGAAAATCTTATCTAATGTTATTTACCTCATAGATTTGTTATATCATGCTAAAACGATATACTTTATGTACGTTTTTAATTTTTTTTGAAAGATTAGCAATATTAGATTATTTATTCAAGAATATTTTTTTCCTCAAAATTAACAGTACATGCATTGACCACTATATTCTGTCCCAAAATATCCTCGATTCACTTTTTGCTGTATATTTATATATACCTCAGGGTTCAAGCGATTCTCTTTTAAACATTCTCATTATTCTTTCTTTAAAACGTCCTCTCTAGCTTATAAATACACGGCTAGAATGCTTTTTATTAAGTTTGGTTAAATTTGGCCCAGTGGTTTTAGAGAAAAAGTTTAAAATGTAAAAAGTTTACAGACAGACAGACGGACGCCAGACAACAGGTGATCAGTAAAGCTCCCTCGAACCTTTTGTTCAGGAGAGCTAAAAAAAACTATAGTATAATAACAGTGTTTATAATACTGCTCAAGGATGAAACAAGCTGCCATAATAAAATGGTTTAACGGACTCTGGGTACTTGGAAGGAAATCATTATTTTTAATTTATAATTTATTGTTGAGTATTTAAAACATATCATTATGAATTCAAAAGGACATTGGTACACTCAACTTGACATGGTTCACCTCAATAAATAATGCTCTAGTTCTTGTACCTAAAGTTACAGTATTGTCTGTATACGTTGAACTGTTAACAATGGTGTAGTCTGTCTGATTAATCCGTGTCCTCATTTTGTACCATGTATTACAGTACTGCCTGACTATGAAAAAAGACAAACAATATAGACATGTCACTTTAAGTTTATTGACTTTTATCTACAGCTCGCTACATTTCCCCAAACATCATTTGTATACAAATATTATGTGTTTCATGGTAAGCGTAAACACAATAAAAATAAACAACAAAAACAATGTATAAAAGTTACCTCATTGTGTGCGTAAACATAAAAAACCATAATCACGCTTAAACTTACGTACAATATTTCTCCAAATAAATGACATTAACTTGAGTTGTCCTACCTATCTGGTCAACAGAGATACAGAATGTGAGAAATGTGCTTAAACATCATTAACAAACACATAGGATTAACAACATGCTAAATATTAATTAAGGTCACCATGACCTACTTTCACATTGATATATACATAAGTAAATGACTCCTGGTATGATTAATGGTACATCATTTCTAAAACACAAGTTTGTTTTTTTTCAAATAGATATGTTCTAAAATAGTTTCACCATAAACTACCATAATTCTAATTGGGTCATCATGATGCACCAATTGTTACACATGCACAGCTCAAACTTAATGAATTAAACTAACATCAGCTATTAATATATTGAAATTAAAACTAAATAACATTGTATAAAAAACCATCTAAAACTTATCAAATTCTTACAAGAGCTTATCAGATCACTTCTTTCCAAATGATCACGATATAATGTAAAAATACATTAACTGATATTCAATCCTACCAATAAAAATGTCAGGGATAAACACCATCAAATTCATTTCTCATTCTCAAGGGGAATAACTGTTTTTTCATCCTGACTGAAAAATACAAATTTTGAGTTATTCCCCTTTGAAAATAATGTTTACTTCAACATACAAGATTATTTGTGTAAAAATCAAAACTAAACAAACAAAACAATATGTGACACATTGGCTACAATTGTAATGGACATCTCCGTCTTAGCACCGAATGATACCAGAAATTTCAGGAGCTTAGATATGTAAAACATATTATATACTGACAAAATTTACACAAGATAATTAAAATTGATAAAAAAAAACGTATAACAAGTTACAGTAGAGTTCATGTACACAAAAAAAAAAAAAAAACCCGATTCCATTGATGATGCCTTATTCATAAAGAGTTTAGGTACACAAAGCACAGAGTCTATTGTTACGTGTTATATATGTAGAGTTCACACACACAGATACAGAGTCTATTGATGACATGTTATACATGCAGAGTTCACATACACAGAAACAGAGTCTATTGATGACGCGTAATATATGCAGATTTCACCTATACAGATACAGAGTCTATTGCTGACGCATTATTTTTGTGCAGATTTCGCGTACACAGAACACAGAGACCATTGATGACGCGTTATTTTTGTGCAGAGTTCACCTACACAGCAACAGTGTCCATTGATGACACGTTATTTTTGTTCACCTACAGAGATACAGAGTCCATTCATGAAACGTTGTTTATGTAGAGTTCACGCACAGAACACAAAGTCCATTGATGACCGGTAATTATTTAGCTTCTGTAACTCCATTGGAATTATGGGTAATCCGGGAAGGTTTTCTTCTGTCTCCCCCTGAAGGCGTTTGAAAAGCAGCTTGTCTGCAAGAAACAAAAATAATTTATTATTGTATTAAATGATTAATACCAAATACTTGGACAAGAATGAAAGAAAAAGTAAGCAAGCTCAAATACTCCATGTTCTCCCATTACTTGACAACGCTACACATCATGAATGGCAGAGTATGCATTAAGGTGGCATTCTACACCACTTTCTGACGCAGTGTGCAAAAAAGTAAATCTGGAAGCATGTAATTCTGGTACTGGCTGATTGCAACTGATGCAAATTGTATGGGGACCGCTTTTTTAAAAAAACTTGTTAAATTAATAGAATAAATCAAAATTTTGATAAAATTCATTCTTTACATGTAAGGTGGTATGGGACACCTTTATGATGTGTCATATTATTTATCGAAATAAACAATAAATCAAGTGTAATTTTATAAATAGTTTCTTTCCCATCATTGTTACCTTACAGCGCAGTGCAGTGGGTTAGAGCGCTCACTACGGACCTGTAAGTCACGAGTTCGAGTCCGGTTTGAAAAATTTATTACTTTTCCAAAATTTTCTAAAATATATTTTTGGGTAAAATATTGTGAAAGAAAATTCTAGACCATTGTCCAATGAAAAAATTTCAATAGTTATGTACTTTAATCTACATTATTATTGGTAGATGTTCCATACCACCTTAATTAAAGGGATGGGAGGGTGGCTTTGAATTTCTCTCAAGTTGGGATACATCAATCCTAATTATCTCCCCTTGAAAAGTAGCATGTTCCTTAATTTTCACAACTTTGAATCTTCTTTGCCTAAGGGTGCTTTGTGCCAAGTTTGGTTGAAATTGACCCAGTAGTTCTGGGGGACATGTTGAAAATGTGAAAAGTTGACGGACAGAGGACAGACAAACAAACAGACAGACGACAGACAAAATGTGATCAGAAAGGCTCACTTGAGCTTTCAGCTCAGTTAGCTAAAAATGATAAAGGGCATTACTAGCAAAACATCATCAGATCAAAACTTTCTGCAATTATGCACATATTTCATCATTTGTCTTAAACAGCAACATACTAAATTCTAATGCTTCAAAATTTGAAGACAAAACATTGTAATTAAAATTTCCTAGAAATGTGCAAATCAACACATTATGTTCTAACTACCTACAAAAAAATCATTGCTAAATTCCACATTTGGACAAAATTCTAAGTTCCATGGGGCTAAAATTCCTAGAAAGATAAATGAATTGGAACTTCCTAGTAATTAGCACATCTACATGTTGTGTCCTAAATACCTTAAAAGTTTCATAATTAAACATGAAAAAATTCTGTGCAGCTGTTTAATATATGTTTTGCTTAAAATCCAGGACTGACTGAGATAGGTTGAAGTCATTATTCTCTAACAATTCCATTACATGGGGTATAATAATGGCACAATTAGCAAAACAAGATACATTTTGGAATTGATAATGATTTGACATTTACAATTTATAATGGTTCAGTTATTATAGATTTTCATTGGGATATCTCTTTTATAATATTCCACATTCAGAAAATAAAACTTGTATAACATGATGTTTCTCACTCAGCAACAGACAGCCATGTTTGGATGATCACAAAGTGTGAAATAAACAGGAGTCAGTATTACAGTCCATGTGAATTATACACAGCTCAATTTCAGCTGCAGATGTTGAACAAAGTGACAAACAACATGTGTGGTTTTGAGAGCAGACTAGATTTGTACAGAAACATTTACAACCTGTCAATATCCCAGCTATCTCCATTATACGGCTGGTGTTGAGCTGGACATGATGTCCTCATCAGGACGGGGTCTGTGTTCATCTACAACATGTCATTAATTAGCTGTTAATTAATCCATTCCATACATTATATGTAATGATAGAGCTACATCTACAAATTAAAACTTTAAACTGATTACCCTGTCACTTGCTTTATTATTTGTTTAATTAATTAAATTAAGTCAATTAACATGTAACAAAACAACTGATTACAAATACATGCGTCAGTGAGTTTTACTTTCGTTTAGTTGATGAGTTGTTGTGATGAGGTGTCGTGTATCGGGTGTCTCCATCAGGACGGGGTGTGTGTTCATCTACAACAACGCATTAATTAGCTGTTAATTAATACATACAGTATATGTAATGATAGAGCTACATCTACAAATTAAAACTTTAACCTGATTACCATGATACTTGCTTTAATATTTACCTAATTAATTAAATTAAGTCAATTAACATGTCACAACATAACCAATTACAAATACATGTGTCACTCTATATATTTCATAATTAAATACAGCAACCTGCTATTTCTATTCACTAAATACAATGACATGTAACTGTACATTTAATTAATAAAATAATGTATCTAATTTCTGTTTATGTTAGATAAACACTGAATCCCAATGACTGGTAGATACAGCTAACCCTGTAACAATGAGTTGTTTATATTGACAAACAATCACACAGATAAACATGTCTTACATGTATCTTATTGACTGATAATTAACACGGACTGTGTGTCTTAGTTATCTATATCTAATTAATGTGAATGATAATGACTCAGACTTACCTGTCAGAGCGTCCTGTCTGGTGATATACCTGTAGACACACACCTTGTTGTTGTCCAGTGATCCGACCCAGAGACGGTGAGTGTTGACATCATAACTCAGGCTCCATGGTACACCCATCACTTGTGATTTTGTCAGTAGATGTGACAGGAACCGACCGTCCTTATTTATCATCTGTACTGTGTGGGTTGTACCATCACACACCAGGATGTGTGACAGCGCGTCAGTACAGATTCCACGTGGATATAGTCCTGATCCTGATGGATGTCCTGTGTAGGAGAAACGATGTCTTCCTCCACGCTCTGTCACCACTACAGCACCAGACACAAAGTCTGTATAGTCAGACACCACGACATCCTCATTGTTGTTCTCTGTTATATAGTGAGGTATACTATACAGTCCCCGTCCTGTGTTGTTGTACTGTATGGTTTGTGTGAGTTGTCCACTCTGGTTGTACCGGGTTACCTTGCCTGTTACCTTGCCTGTCTTTGTATCATCGTTATACATCCCGACCAGTAGATCCCCAGTGGACGGGGACCAGTACACACACCGTGGTCTCCATGTAGAGTCTGTTCTCTCTATAAATGGGGTGGTTGTTTTCATATCCTTTGACAGTTTGTTGATGTTATAATTCCTATCTATATAAATCAGTTCACTCTCACTGTTCACTGTGTGTAATCCATATAAATAACTATCTGAATTCTCCACACGATGTAGAGGGACACCTGTTGTGTCTGCCAACATGAGATTGTTTCTATGATCACTGACCCAGACCCGGTCTGATGTCACACAGGAAATGTGATAACAATGATCAACACCTGTCACTGTGAGAGATTGATGGAGCTCAGCACCAGACGTCAGTTTCAGCAGACACTGGTTTCCTACGCGTCGGTTTCCTCTCTCTGTGATTTGGATTGCACTCAGTGACTCCATCACATCCTCCTTGTTGAGTGACTCAGTCATGGAGAGCTGGCTGGTGTGGAGTGTAAGATGTATCTGGGGGAGGGCTGTCTTTGTGAAGGAGAGGAATTGTAGTGCACTGAATGTGAATGCTGGCTGTACATATCTGTGTTCATATCTCCTTAGTCTGACAATATGTCTGATCATTTTTATCTTTTGTTTTTTACATCTGTGTTTGAAATCAAAGTAACATAACACATTGTTCAATAGATCATATACCACATAGTCAATGAGATCCTTCAGTCTCTGGGCCTTTGTTAACATCTCTGATTGAAGGGGGGAGAATTCTGTGTGACAGGTTTTGACATCAGCTTTGATTTCTGTCAGGAGAACAGGTCTGTAAAAGAGAGCCTCACTTCTGATGGTGTGAATGGTTCCTCTGTGTTGTTGTCGCTTTGTTTTATAGGCTGTTTTAACATCTATCTGAGTGTGTTTTCTATGTGTTTGGCAATTATTACAGACAGGAACTTGACAAGGTTCACAGTACTTTGTATAAACATGGCTAGGATGTCTCACACAGATCTCTTGTGTTGGGATGAAGTTGATTTTATCACGGTGTGACACAACATCATGGTCTATTGTTTGGAGATCTTTTACATGGTTCTCTTTACACTGGGGACACAGATCGCATGGACACGATACACAATAGTACGCTGTGTCCCCCGGACACTTAGAACACTGATTTACTCCGTATGGGGAGCTTGCTGTGATGTATTGGGAGCTTGCTGTGTCCATGATGTGGGCGGTCTGGGTCACAACCTGTTGAATGAAAATAAAGAGTTTTAGAATTATTATTGTTTTATAGATTCAATATCAAATTTTAAAAGAAATATATTTGGGTTTTTGAAGAAATAATAATATTTTCCCCACTAAGATAATTGATGGTCTATTATTCTGGTTCTGATTATAGAGACACTCAACCAGTAGAAAAATACAACACAAGATTGCTGAGTGAGAAAGAGGTTCTCTCTCTCTCTCTCTCTCTCTCTCTCTCTCTCTCTCTCTCCCTACATTTCTCTCTCTCTCTCTCTCTCTCTCTCTTTATCCCTACATTTCTTTATCTCTGTTTCTCTCTCTTGGATGTGTACATAATTGAGAAAGTGTACTATATGATTATCTATCAAAGAAAGTCAGAGAAGAAAACAAAATAAGATGTAGAGTACACGTCTCAATTTAGTTCAATTCAATTACCGGGTATTTACAGAGTGTCTCAATTTACCTAACATGTACTCCTGCTATTTCTTTCTCTCAATCTGTTTCTCACAATTTCAATAATAAACATGCACTCTTTCTCTCTCTCTCTCTCTCTTTCTCTCTCTCTATCTCATTCCTCCTCTCTCTCTGATTTTTTTTCAAACACATGCTTTTTCTCTGTCTCCTCAGATTTCTCTTCTAAACATGTATTTTTGCTCTCTCTTTCTATCCATTTCTCTCTTTCAGACAAACTCCATTAAACATGTACATGTACTAAATATATCTTACTCTCAAAGATGTAATCTCTCTCTCTCTCTCTGACCTACTCTTATAAACATGTGCATCTTACTATTGTTATTTCTCTCTCTCTCTTTTTCTCTCTGAGTTACTATGCATCTTTCTATTTCTCTTAGACATGTAATCTCTCTCTCTCTCTCTCTCTCTCTCTCTCTCTCTCTCTCTCTCTCTCTCCTTACTCCTATACATGTAAACATGTGCATCTTATTCTCTCAGACCTGTAGTCTCTCTCTCTCTCTCTCTCTCTCTCTCTCTCTCTCTCTCTCTCTCTCTCTCTCTCTCTCTCTCTCTCTCTCTCTTGTGACTTACTCTTATACATGTAAACATGTGCATCTTATTCTCTCAGACCTGTAGTCTCTCTCTCTCTCTCTCTCTCTCTCTCTCTCTCTCTCTCTCTCTCTCTCTCTCTTGTGACTTACTCTTATACATGTAAACATGTGCATCTTATTCTCTCAGACATGTAGTCTCTGTTTCTTACTCACAGACTTAGTATGTAAACATGTGCATCTAACTATTTTTCTCAGACATGTAATCTCTCTCTCTCTCCTCTTTCTTCTTCTCTCTCTCTCTCTCTTCTCTGTTAAACATATGAATCATTCTATTTCTCTCAGACATGTAATCAATTTCTTTCTTTTATTATTACTTTCTTTCACTATCTCATGATTTTACAGCTAAACATGTACTTCTTATCTCTCATTTTTTCACCAAGCCTCTGTCCCACATAATTTCCTAATAAATCTGTTCTCTTGCTTTCTATCTGTTCTCTCTATCCATCACTTTCACTACCAAACCCCCTCTCTCTTTTCTAACATGTAATCTTGTTTTATATCATCCCTCTCTTCTCTCTATCTATCTCTCTCTCTTTCAGATGAACTCAACTAAACTTTGTCTCTTACTCCCTTACTCTTGTTGTTCCATATCTATCATTTAATATTTATTGTTCTGTATAACATGTCTGTTTGCTCTCTCTCTCCTCTCTCTCTCTTTCTCTCTCTCTCTCTCTCTCTCTCTCTCTCTCTCTCAGATACTTGCTCTTATACATGTAAACATGTACATCTTACATGTAATATCTCTCTCTCTCTCTCTTTTCTCTGACTTACTTACTCTGTTAAACATTAGACATGTAATCTCTCTCTTGCTCTCTCATTATTACTTTCTTTAATTGCTATCAAAATACAATTCACACCTAATCCTCAAATTTGTGCAAAATGGGATCCCACCAGTGTATACATGTTAATTACTGGCTTATGTCCCATGCTTTGCTATTCCCTTAACCCTGGTTGATTTTTGACTGCCCCCCTAGATAAATGAGCCCTGATATTACCACAAGGATGTGTTTCTCCTCTTCTAACACATCAATCATCAAATGGGAATGTGGACAATAGTAATATTGTCAGTGCCTGGGTAAGGAGTTGATGTTGACCTCGGCCTATGCTCTCGAGTAACAGTTCTTACCCCAGGACTAACACAATGACTACTGCCCTCATACCCATTTAAAAGATGTATACTAAAATGTCTACAAATGACACACGACGACAAACGTGAGATAGCAATGGGTCTCCTGAGAGACTCAGGTGACCTAAAAATACATAGTATAGCTACATGAACATGGTGATATTACATGAATACTATACCACATATATTCTCCCTTTGATCTTTCAGTCAACAGCACAGCCAGAAACAACCTGGGAACCTGTAAAGAGACCATCAACTGTTACATTCTAGTACTTGATGATATCCCGCGCAATTGCGGGATTTAATATTACATACATTTATATGATACAATGCTTCACAAGATATCTGTGAGTCAATGCTCACTAGTGATACCCCCGCTCTGATGTAAATATGCAAAATAAGCAAAGTCGACATTTAACAGAAAGCTGGCATCCGATTGGTACAGAAATATATCCCATAACATGGCATGCCTAAACAAATAGTGTGTTAAAATTTCAAGCATTTGCGATTAATAGCTGTTAAAAAATCTTTGAGGAAAATTTGTTTGAAAATTTTGGTTAAAAAATAAGCAAAGTCGTCATTTAACAGGAAGTTGACGTTCGATTGGTACAAAAATATATCCCGTGATATGGCATGCCTTAACAATCACTGTGTAAAAATTTCAAGCATCTGCGATAAATTGTTGCTGAGATAAATGTGACAGAAATTTTTGTTACGGACGGACAGACAGACAGACGGACAGATACACAAGGGTAAAACAGTATACCCCTCTCCTTTGGAGCGGGGGTATAATTATATGTTGATCCATATTTTTTGGTTTATTAATGTAGACATAGTGTCTGATTTTTTTCTTAGTTGCTTTATTAACCTTTTCTCAAACTCGTAAAAATCTACATTTACTATATTAATTACTGCTTACTCTCAAACATGTACATTCAATCTATGTTAATTCTCTCTCTCTCTCTCTCTCTCTCTCTCTCTCTCTCTCTCTCTCTCTCTCTCTCTCTCCACACACACATCACCATAACTTAGTTATAGAAATGAGGGCCGACACAGGATTTGCCTTCTGTCTGATTCTATTGAAACACTGTTTTTCAAATGTGACACATATCTTCAGTATGTTCTTATTTACAATTCACCTATGAAATACAGAATGTAACTTTTTATAATGTGGTTATAAAACATGGATAAAATGCAGTTGTGTTATTGCCCCATGTAAAGAACAGACTATAATTGCTATCAAAATACAATTCACACCTAAATCCTCAAATGTGTGCAAAATGGGAACCCACCAATGTATACATGTTAATTACTGGCTTATGTCCCATGCTTTGCTATTCCCTTAACCCTGGTTGATTTTTGACTGTCCCACAGGCAGATAATTGGGCAATACCCCAGCCCTGAAATTACCACAAGGATATGTTTCTCCTCATCTAACACATCAATCATCAAATGGGAATGTGGACAATAGTTATATTGTCAGTTCCTGGGTAAGAAATTGATGTTGACCTCGGCCTATGGTCTCGGGCAACAGTTCTTACCCCAGGACTAACACAATGACTACTGCCCTCATACCCATTTAAAAGATGTATACTAAAATGTCTATGAATGACACACGACGACAAACGTGAGATAGCAATGGGTCTCCTGAGTGACTCAGGTGACCTAAAAATACATAGTATAGCTACATGAACATGGTGATATTACATGAATACTATACCACATATATTCTCTCTTTGATCTCGCAGTACACAGCACAGTCAAACACAGCCTGGGAACCTGTAAAGAGACCATCAACTGTTACATACTACAGACTGGTATAACCTATCAGACACAGTCAGACACAGGGAACCTGTAAAGAGACCATGGACTATTAACTGTTACATTCTAGTATTCGATGATATCCCACACAAGCGCTAGATTTAACAATATATAATCATTTATATGATACAATGCTTAATATTTAAAAAAATTATTTTTTGGTTCATTTTTGTATTTCTTGTGTCTGATGTTTTTCTTAATTGTTTTCTTAACCTTTTCTTTAAAATTGAAATAAAAACCCAACTGCATGGCTGGATATTTACAGGAGCAGGGATGAAAAATCTAAACTAAAATGGATGATATATACATATTATATACCCATCAATTATACTGTCAATTTCACAGTTTGATCTGAGTTTCCGGATCACCACACTGTGGTTTTCCGATTCCGTATCACTGCTCTCTGAAACTGATAACGTCTGTATTTTAGCCCGTTTTTAAAAGAGTTCGTATAAAATACAGTCAAACTTCGTTATCTCGAACTAGATGGGACTGTTTAAAAACTTTGAGATATCCAAGTATTTGAAATATCAAGGTACAATACTTAAAGCGGAAGGAAAGTCAAAAACACATTTTATTTATATTAATAAAGTGTTTTAAATTATCACACGTGGTCATGCTGTTTTGAAAATAAACTACATAATCAAGCTATAATGCACGTTTGAAGTTAGAGAAATTCTATTTACAGGAGGCTGACATGATGTAGAACTCTTTTGTATTGAAAACCAAGAAAATGAATTATTTAGACATCACACCATCTCTTTCGGTTTGGTTTACATACATGCATACAATGTATAAAGTGCTCTGAATAAAACGCTGGTTTATGCCTTTCTGTTACTCAAGTAATCGACTGAACAAAAATAATGTTTAGGTTCACAAGTCAATCTAAAGAATATTATATGTATGCATAAATATATGATTTTTTATTAAAGCACATAGTAGGTCAATTCATTTAATTTTGTAATCCTACAAATTTTCTCTTATCAAAATAAAATGATGTCGATTATTTGTTTCAAGGACCCCGCCCCCTCCTTCTCAGTATTATATATTCAAATACATTAAAGTATTAAATTAATTAATTTAGTTTATTAAAACATCCTACCATGTTCACCATTCTATTAATGATCACTATTGATGTGTATTATTTGTAGTATAGGAAAACGGTCTAGGAAAAACAAAACATTTTTTTTATGAACATTCATCGCCCAGTCCCCTTTCAACCTCCCTATTTTACGCACACATGATTTATTCATATAGACGTAGAACACAATCTGTTCATTGTTTACAAATTAATGTAAAAGGTTTGCTACCAATCTTTCCTGTATTAAAATGTATGAAATTAAAAGACGCTAGTGTATGCTAGTAATGCAACTGTGAAACGATAAGCACGTGCCTTTATCATTGTGATGTCATGATCAGAAAAAGTTCACACATTATTGAACGTTTTCGCTATTCAAAGGTTCATAGAAGGAAACATATTTGCAACTATAAATATCAAGTATCACCTTCTATGTATACTCTAAGTCAATTCCCAGTAAATATATTCACCCTTTACATAATCATTCAATATCATTTCATTGCTAGTATATATTTTGATACAAACTCCCACTGACTTGGATCCCCCAAAACATGTCCACCACCATACTCTCATTTTTGCTATTTTAGGCTGGTTTTAAAATATTGAAAATGAAAGTAGGTTTTAATTAATTCTACAATAATTACTTATCAGGTGAAATTCAATTATAGTTTATGGACATCATATTACACTTGTTAAAAACCAAAAGTGCAGTCTTCGAAATAACCCGGGAGTCCGATGCCCGGGGCCTAGTAAATTTGCAGGCGGGCATGTAAAAATTGCCAAATTACATGCCCGGAGGGCATGTGTAAATTTTCTGTCAATGTACTATGTGTTTTACTTGCCATTTCTTCCATCGTACCCAAGGTATTCGCGTAACTTGCTTTGTGCAGTCTACATTCTCAGTACAACTTGTCAAATAAACGTCAATCGTAATCATTGAAGTGTTTAGTTAAACCTATTGTATATATACGTTTGCTAAATAACAGAAAGTGAATAAAGCGATATGGAGCAAGTTCGATTACAAACCACGGTCGCCGTAGTTCGACTAAAAGGATATCGAACTCACTTTAGTCGGACTAAAATGAAACGGTGGTCCAACCAACGGAGAGTCTCTGGTCTGTCTTTGGTCAGGTAGTTTAAAAATGGCGGCAGAAAGCAAAACCTCCAAAAATTGCTTTTTTTAATTAGCACAGCATGCAATGTGTTAAATTTTAGCGCGCACACATGTCAGATTTAATGTGTTTACAAGGTATTGTCCGTCCTTTTTCATGAACAGTAAAATTATAAGTACAATTAACATCTACTCATTTTTTTAACCAGACATAGACCAATGTGCATTCGAACACAGTTAATTTTCCTTACTACCGTGGTTTAACCCGGATAATGAACTCGTCCATGGAGATGACAGAGCTTGAAATTGAGAGGGGGCTGGAAAGAATTTGAATCACAGGGCTCTACATTAACTTTTTTTCCTGCTTGTCCATTCGGACAAGTGACCAAGACATTTACTTGTCAGAACTTCAACTTCACTTGTCCAAAAAATTTTCAATATTAAAGATTAAATATTGTCAACTTGAAAATTACAGTCCTGTATTACTAAAAAAAAAGTCATTTATTGATTATTCTAACTATAATTAATAACCTGAATTTTTAAATGGAAACTTAAGGTGTCTTTCCTAAATGTATTTTTTCCATATATCATTAAACGTGATCTGTCAGCTGTAGATTTGTCATGGCAAATTAAAAGACATTTTAAATTTAGCACCAAATTTAAAAATAGATGTAACTGCTATATTGATCTCTAAGCTGTTTTTTAAACTGAACATGGAAAGTCATCATAGTGTTTCAATGATGAATGAAACCTAAAATAAATTACATTTCTTTCCATAATCCTTTATCTTTGCTACCTTTTCTTCTTATCTTTTTTCATAACATGTGTATGTATAAAAAAAAAAAAAATGTGTGTTTGGTACTTTGTAAGAACTAAGATCCACATATTTACAGTTCAGTTTGAAATTAGTGAACTTCAATCCCGATCAAGAGTAACTCAATTGCATTGCAATTTGATGTCGGGATCGAAATTCAAAATAACTAATCGATAAACTTATAACGAGACTACGGATAAACTTATCACTAAACTTTCTTTTCTTTTTTAAATGTTGGAGACTTCTTTACATAAAAATACACTTGTCCAGTCGGACAAGTGGCCAGCAACATTCAGTTGTCCGTAAATTTTTTAACTGGTATCGGACAAGCGGACAGTATCGGACAAGCGGACAAGCGTTAATGTCGAGCCCTGAATCATTGTCCCTAATACAATTAAATATAAAACCTTTATTTATTTATTTTGGTTGCACCATACATGTACTAGTAAATATAAGAATTTTGAGTTGGGCATGTTAAAATGATGGGTCTACATGCCCGAAGGGCATGTGCTGAAAAAAATTTGTCGTGAAGACTGAAAGTGTAAGCAGTTACTCTGGTGCAGGCATTTTTTAGTTAGACAAAATGTAGTATAGATATTCTTACATGTAACAAATGTTTAAGTGGCAATAACTTTTTTCTATATTTTTTTTTCAAATTCTGGTAAGCGATTAAGACATTGATAAATGTATTCTCATAAACTTTTGGCCTTTCAACAGAAAAACTAAATGTTAATTACTTTTTTAGACAAATGCCACCCCCCCCCCCCCCCCCACATAAAACCTAATATTTAGTTTTTAATGTATTAATCGGTCAACTTAGTTTTCATTATTAATTAATTTCATCTGTATATTACTTATTAAACGTATATATACTCTAAACATTTTTTTAAAAGGGGGGGGGGGGGGGTTGGGGGTTCTGTGTCTGAACAAACGACTTGTCTTGTCACTGGTACATACAGCTGTTGGATTGAAACAACTTACCCCCTCCTCCCTTACCTGAACTAAGTTACAACAGTTTTTTTCTTCAAAACTTTACATATAAATGAATGACACGATTTCGAAGGTTTGTTTCCGGGTCAGCCATTTTATTTCAAGTTGATTTTTAAAAATATCACGTTTTATCTCACATAGATTATCACTGGCATGATATATGGAAGAAGTAGACTACATTGTAGAATATATGATATGACAAACCTTTTGTTTCACGGGGAACAATTATCTAAACGGATAGAAATAAACTTTCCTTTCCTCTTCCCAAATCTGTCTATCGTCTGTTCGACATACGTCACAGCGATGCTTAGACGTTTCGCCACCTATAGCAATTTCGACCCCAAATGGTTTCGGTCCCAGATAATGAATTTACCGGTTTTCAAAAATAGAAAAAAGCTGTTCGAATATTTAGTTTTAAATGTATTCATCGGTCAACTTAGTTTTCATTATTACTTTATTTCATCTTTATACTACTTAACGTATATGTACTCGAAGTAAACATTTTTTAAGTAAGGGGTGGGTGGATGGATCTGGGGGGGGGGGGGGGGGTAAAAATGGATTTGAGACCACAGATGACTTCTAAAGCAATCCTGTATTTCTACATATTTTGCAGAAATGTTTGCCAGAACAATTCAAGTAAATTTACTGGTCAGTTTCACTGTATGTGCTTTGTTTTATTAATTCATGTTAAATTTCATTATGCGTTTGTGAAATAAAATTTTAGAATTATCTTTTGGACGGCAATCCTGCTATCTAGTCCCGTCACGATGAAGTGTGTTTGTTTTATAACAGAATATCTGATTCTGACAGACACCGGAAATCGTGTTTATTTCAGCAGCAAATTCATCGCACCTGTTGAACTGAACACAAGCACATAACAACATGTCAAGGACATTCGGTACACGCACTTTTGCACAAAATAAAATAATCAATGAAAGCAAAATATATACGGTAAAAATCGAATGACATACTGGTTTTTTTATGAATTACAGCTAGAAATGTTATTCGCATTATAGACACAATCTATTTAAGAAACAGCATACATTAAACATATAAATCATAACAAAGCTATTAATATACATTAAACATATAAATCATAACAAAGCTATTAATATACATTAAACATATAAATCATAACAAAGCTATTAATATACATTAAACATATAAATCATAACAAAGCTATTAATATACATTAAACATATAAATTATAACAAAGCTATTAATATACATTAAACATATAAATTATAACAAAGCTATTAATATACATTAAACATATAAATCATAACAAAGCTATTAATATACATTAAACATATAAATTATAACAAAGCTATTAATATACATTAAACATATAAATCATAACAAAGCTATTAATATACATTAAACATATAAATTATAACAAAGCTATTAATATACATTAAACATATATAAGCAGCAATCACCAAGATATATATATATTTCAACTTTTAACCTAAGGTGTGTTATTTTGTTTGCCCCCCACCCTTCTCCCAGAGGAAGCTAGGGGGGGGGGGGGTATGAGGTCTATTTTTGGTAGCTTTACTACACTGCTTTAATAAGTTGGGTTTTTTTAAACTAAAACCACGCCATCGTTTAAAAATCGTCAGCGCAAGACACGTCCTTTACTTCCTATAATTAGGAAACTTCAAAACAAAGAAATGTTTGCAGGCTTCAGGATCGGGGGTGGATTAGGGGAGGGGGGTGGATGGGGCCTGCCCTCCCCCACACTTATGTGGTATTTCTTACTTATCAACAATGCATGCGTAAGCAAGAGAGAGAGAGAGAGAGAGAGAGAGAGAGAGAGAGAGAGAGAGAGAGAGAGAGAACACATGTACAAGATCAACCCTGACTCTTAATACAAATGTGAAGTATGGGGGTTCGAAACTGGGGAGCATTTTTAATTTAATCTTCTAATAAAACACATAATTTCCGCTGCATGAGTACTATTTGCAGTATGCTCCAAAAGCTGGTGGAGGGAATTCTTACGTCTCTAGAGGAAAACAGAGCACGGAAATTCATGTAAAAAGTCCTGACATGTAGACAAACTGTACGTGTATCCAGATCAATTATTTCTGAACAAAATATAAAACATTATTTACATGTATATTATGCCCTTTATCATCTGCGAGCATGGAGATGTGTCTGCATCTATAACTGATGAAATTCTCTCTCTCTCTCTCTTTCTCTCTCTCTCATAATTTTTAGCTTTTACCATGCGTGTTTTAATTAATTAAAGTACTATCATTAGTTTACATAAACAAGCTTAATTTGTATAAACTGTAAATTACCCGGGTTAGAGAGAGAGAGAGAGAGAGAGAGAGAGAGAGAGAGAGAGAGAGAGAGAGAGAATTACAGACTCTCTCTCTCTCTCTCTCTCTCTCTCTCTCTCTCAATGAACAATGAACAATGAATACAAATATCGGCCAAGTGATTATATATTTAAAAAAAAATTAAATAATAGTCGGTTATAGAGTGCATGCAGATGCATGCGGTAATCTGAAGTTTTAATAAATTTCGCGATTCTAAGATTTTTTTTTATTGCTGTACATTGTACATTGGAACAAACGCACATACACATTGACTTCAGTATCATCGAAATTTGTTTCTTGTAAATAAAAAAAAGATGAAATATCATTTAAGTTCACATCTAATGCCCTCTAACATGCGTTTGTATTACGTACTGCTAATTCTTGATTACTTTCTATATTTCCAAGTAAGATTGCTTTTTGTTAACTTTCAAAATCGGTTCTTATTATTCTTAATGGTCTTGATATTTCGAAAAAAAAAATTGTTGTAAATTATTTACAGGATATGTCATAACTTGGTGTTATAAGGGAGATAACTCAAATTATCAACCTCTTCAGCATAACTTACCCCCCCCCCCCTCTCTCTCTCTCTCTCTCTCTCTCTCTCTCTCTCTCTCTCTCTCTCTCTCTCAGTTAAATGTGTTGTCATGATAATCAGTCCCTCTACACATATCCACCCACCACGCATTATTCACAACCTTTCACCTCGCATGTTTTATCATTAAAACACGGCGATAAAGCTCTGCCATTCGTTCAACTGTATTTGAGATCATGAGCATGATGAGTTTTCATACATACATGAACTCGAATAGGTTTCGAGTCACGTGATCACGTAATAAAAATAGTAGAACAATGCGGTGGCGTGGCACTCTAAGCTTGCTCGTTAGTTGTATGTGTTTTAAATGAGGTAAAATAGCAGATAGAATGGAATGCAGTGATATAGGACTATCGAACGATGAGACAGTTTCATTATTTTCCTTCCTTACTATAAAGAAAGCGATAGAAAAACAGAGTTGTTTAATCATAAAAACATAACGGGGCTTACTCAGAAACTTGCAAAAACCCCACCACGGTGAGCAGTGCTGCGCATGTGGCAGAGACCGGACCAGCATTTGAATTCAAACACGAGGGGCGAAGTCCCAAAAGTTGGCTGAATTTGAAGAACTGTTTCAGGAGAGAAATTTAGCGAAGGCCGCGCTCGTTTTTGACGGGGAGAAAGCCGTTCACAACAAAGAAACAAAGTCATTAAGGTGGACTACCACACCTGGTAAAAGTCACTAAAATTAAAGGTAAATTATTTAATTACGATAGATATGATGATAAATAAACCGTACGTATGTCCAAAAAGCGAACAAATGTGGGAGGGGGTATTTTGTTTAGCGGATGGGGGATCCAATGCCTTTTTGGGGGGTGGGGGTAGCTTTGCTTTACTTATTTAATAAGGTTTCTTTTCAGGGGAAAGATACGCAACCACTCCACCTGTAGACCCGCGCATAAAATGTATTACATGAGGAATTTTTTAAAGAGTAAAATGGACATTAAGTGTTTAAACAGTTGTACCCTGCTGCATGTAAGTGTAGGTGTCCCTGACAATACGTTATTTCTTGATTTAGTAAATAAAATATTGGTGCATTGCATTTCATGTAGAATAAAGTGCATATATTTATTGATATTTTTGAAACAATGATCGGTGTACTTCAACCACGCCATCATTTAAAGATCCAGGTCAAATCCTGACTTTGAGCTTTGGAGGACCCTTATCGTGCCAGCGCTTACCAAGACATGTCCTTCACTTCCACCTTGGAAATAGATATGATAGTTGATTTTTCTAAAATTATGGTTAAGTATGCCACTCCCCCATGCGCTAATCTAGAGGGGGTCAGGGGTACAAACCCCCTCCAACCCTTGCAAAATTCAAATTTCTTTAAATTAACTAAAGAAATTGCCAGAATTATGTCTCAACCCCCCCCCCCCCCGGCTAACTCAAATATCCGCAGGACCCCCCCCCCCCTCCCGGGGATATTTTTTGGATCTGCACATGCCCCGTCCACTTTCAGAAACAATGCTAAGTAATATATCGTAGAGTTCCTTGATGTATCTGATCATCATTTCTTTGTATATTCTTGTTGTAAATTATTCACGAAAAGGTCTTTATATACACTTCAATCTGTGTTAGAAGGGAGATAACTCGGAGTATCAACCTCTTTAAATAGGCCCACACAACACAGAGATACTTATAACAAAAAACAAAAAAAAAACTTACAAATTGCGCAAAATATTGATGTGATATGGTTTAAACAAATGTTAATACTCGATTTTTACATGCATTTTTTTAAATTTACCAACCATTAAGGAATTAATTTAGAAAAAAATCCAGACAATTTGCAAATTTCATGTTTTTCACAAAAGTTTTCAAGGGGATACCCATTTCTGAGAGGTTATAACAAACAACTAGCAAGTAAACATATACTTTTTCTTATTTATATGTATTGTTAGGATGTATATATATATATATAATCTACACTGGGTTTTCCATGATTGAGCCCAATTACATGTACCACATTACCGGCATACATTAACACACTCTCTACATGTGAATGTCTTTAATTTAAACATTTCCATAAGATAATACCACATTACCGGCATACATTATCACACTTTCTACATGTGTATGTCTTTAATTTAAACATTTCCATAAGATAATACCACATTACCGGCATACATTATCACACTTTCTACATGTGTATGTCTTTAATTTAAACAGTTACACAAGATAATACCACATTACCGGCATACATTAACACACTTTCTACATGTGTATGTCTTTAATTTAAACATTTACACAAGATGATACCACATTACCGGCATGCATTAACACACTTTCTACATGTGTATGTCTTTAATTTAAACATTTCCATAAGATAATACCACATTACCGGCATTCATTATCACACTTTCTACACATGCGCGGATCTAGAGGGGGGGTCGGGGGGTCCCGACCCCCCCTGGAAAATGAAAATTTATTAAATTTACATAGTGAAATTATCGCGAAAATATGCCTCGGACCCCCCCTGGCAAACACAATTATCCTTCGGACCCCCCCCCCCCCCTGGAAAAAATTTCTGGATCCGCGCATGCTACATGTGTATGTCTTTAATTTAAACAGTTACACAAGATGATACCACATTACCGGCATACATTAACACACTTTCTACATGTGTATGTCTTTAATTTACCCCATCCCCCCACCTCGCGCTTCTTAACCACTTCTGTGCCACAGGGCCGATTTTGGGCCGATCACACAGTTGCGTAGAGTGCCACGGGGCCGATTTTGGGCCGATTTAAACATAAGATATTTAATACATATTTTATGGTTTTAAAAATAACAGTAATGAAATTTTTGCACATTTAAAATATTATATATTGCAATTTTTGTGGATTATGTGTGGAGTGTTTTTGGTATAAATTAACAAGAACAAAATATTATATGTACATATGTCCTACATGTAATATTAAAAAAAAAATGAAATTTGAGATAGAAATAATTCCATGTTACATGTATGCTCTGTTTATGCTCTTGCTCATAGCAGTATTGGATAAATGAAATAAAGATCAACTACATGTACTTTAAAAATGAAATAGTTCGCACTGGCAATCAGGTTAGAATAATGATTGACACACGAAACGATTTAAATTGACGTCATTTTACGTAAGTGACGTCATAATTACATGTGCGTGCTCGTATTATACAGTTGTTGACTGGGGTCGAGGGCAACAGTTGATCTGTCAGACCGGTTCGCAAACTGTTGCCCAAGGCCGAAGGCCGCGGGCAACAGTTTTTGAGCCGGCCCGACAGATCAACTGTTGCCCGAGACACAGTCAACAACTGTTATGTTATACCCCTTCTAATCAATAACACGTTTTCGCGGAATGTGACGTCACCGGTCAACAGTCTTTTTTAACAGTCAATTTTAACAGTTCCAATTTAACAGTTCCAGTCCAACAGTCAAAATGTTGGACTTTTTTCGTATAGAGTTATATAGTAACTGTTTTACTGGGGTATAACAAATTCTTCTGTCACCCAAACAACTGTAATTTACAGCACAGAAAAAGTCATATCACTTATCACTTAATTACTATATTTACTGCTATTTTCTAAATACAAATCTCAAAATAAAGTTATTTGTCATACAAGTAATATGCCGAATACAGTGGAAAAAATATGAACAAAAAATGTGAGTCGTGTTTTTTTATGTGACATGGTGATCCAAACAATTTGTCAGAGTAGAATTCTTGCATGATACCATCTTATTGTGTTTCACAGGTAAAACATCATGGTTTTGAAAATGCTACTTGTACTGACTTTAGTCAATCTTTTACCAACATACAGGCTTTATATGTTATGCTTATGTTTGAAATGCGTCACAATCTCCTGAACATTCATTTTCATATTTCCATCCTCCGAGTATAATTCCTTCTATTTCTTACGGAAACGTATAGTTATTTCATAGCTATATAGAAGCAGTCAGACTGAAAATTACGCGCCCCGTTTATCGATTGGTCTAACCTTTCATCGACTGAAACTGACAGGACTTAAATATATATATACACCGTTTATGGATTGGTCAAAACCTACAGCGACCTAAGAGAAATCAAGGACTGCACGAAATAATCATGATGATGTCAGACACAAAGTCTCACTGGAGACGTTTTGGCCGTTTCTTTTAGCTAACGTATTATAGTCTGTCCCAAGATATTTATGCAACACGTTTAGACGATTATTAATAAAAATACACTTACCTGTGAAAGAAGTGCAATTGGAATAGTTGAAAGGGATATTTTCCAAGATAATTTCATTGACACATTATCATCTTTCACTCGGAAAAATACACAGGAACGAAAACAGATTCCTTACGGAGATTTATAATGGGGAATGTTTACATTTTTTTTTTCATTCGGAATACACTCGGAATACATCGCGCAATTTTTCAACGTTATCATCCGGGCTTGCTGCAATACAAAATCTCCGTAGACAATTCAGAAAAAAATATGCATTTTTTCTGCAATATAGCGACCTTCACATTCAGCATGAATCACCAGAGAAAGCATTTTAAAATTGTTTAAATAGTCATCTACATGTGCTTATATCATTTATCACCTTTAAAATAAATAAAGGCCTTTTTTTTCAAATAACCATTTAATGCCATTCAATTATTATCACACGTAAAATTGTATTTATTTTTAGGACTTTGTCTCTTATCAGTTTGTTGTCGGGTTCCTTGCGAAAATAACTAAAAATCTTTAAAATCAATGAACCGGGACGTAAAATTCATACACAATGTTGAACTACTTAATTATAAAAGATTAAATATTCTCATGACAACTAGTGTTAAGATCGAGATCAAGTTAACTTGTTTAAAAGTCAAATTATATAAAAGAAAGGCGCCTGCATTTGCACGCAATGTACTCAGTCGTTTTTGTGACACGAGAAATATACCCCACCCTCTCGAAGTATTTACAATTATAGATTATCTTTTGTAAAGATGAATTTTGACTAATAGAATTACCCTAAACCTAGGCTCAAAGTCATTTTTACTGAATAAGAGATTTACTGTCATTCTAAAATTAAAAATCTACAAATATAAAAATCGTCTGCTTGAAAGGTCTAGATATTTGTTTGGAGACATATTTAAAATTATACATAACCGTATTTCACCAAAATAATTAGGGTCTTCCGTCTTCAGCGGAAGACCCTTCTATTATTGTAATGTTTCTTTTTCACTTTTTTTTTCTTTACAATTTTTGTGCAGAAGATTTCTCGGAGATGCGTGGTCCGATTTTTGTCAAATTTTCAGCATGTATCTATTATCATCTAAAGCTTATACACATTTTTTTATTTTGTAAAAATCACTTCCGGTTCGGACTTATCCGCCATTTTGTAATTTTTAAAAAAGTTCTTGTCCAGGTATCTCCTCAAAAACGAGCAATGATAGAAAGCTGAAATTTTCAGGAATGATAGAGGACATGAATGTCTAGCCTCACGAGGAAAATGATTGTCCGGAAATTCCGAGTACGGAAGCTAACTGGGGTCAAAATATAGGACACGTTTTAGACGAAAACTCCTTGTCCACGCATCTCCTCAAGAGCAAGCAATGATAGAAAGTTGAAATTGTTCGAAATGATAGATGACATGAACGTCTAGCCTCACGAGGAAAATCATTGTCTGGAAATTCCGAGTACGGAAGCTAGCCAGGGTCAATATATAGGACCCGTTTTCGACGAAATTTTTTGTCCACGCATTTCCTCAAAAATGAGTAAAGATGGAAAGCTGAAATTTTACAGATTGGTAGAAAATATACAAATCTAGCCGCACATGGTAAATTTCGGTTCGGAAATTCCGAATGCGGAAGCTAGCCGGGGTCAAGATATATAACACACTTTCGATGGGTTTTCATTGTCCACACATGTATTTTAAAGCAAAAAAAGATAGAAAGCTGAAATTTTCAGGAATGATAGAGGACATGATAGACTAGCATTACGAGAAAAATCATTGTCTGGAAATTCCAAGTAGGGACACTAAATTTTAAAATTCATAATAAATGTGTTATAATGACCTCAGACCTGTTTTAAAACATAATATCTAAGTTGCACACACAATCCTGCGTCTAATGAAATCTTTTTCAAATTGATGGGATGGAATTTGAATTTTTTGAAAATTTTAATTTAATTAAATCGTGTTAAAACTTCCTGAGACTAATTTTAAAACATGATATCTAAATTGCACTTACAATTCTGCGTCAAATGACATCTTTTTCGAATAGGACAGATGAAATTTAAATTTTTCAAAAAATTTAAAGTCATTTAAATTGTGTTAAAATGACATTAGACCAACTTTAGTACATGATATCTAAGTTTCACTTACAATTCTGCATCTGATGACATCTTTCTCGAATTGATTGGATGAATTTTTAATTTTTCAAAATTTTTAAACTCATTTAAATCGCATTAAAATGACCTCAGACTAATTTTAAAACATGATACCTTAGTTGCGCTTACAATTCTGCATCTGATGACATCTTTCTCGAATTGATTGGATAAATTTTAAATTTTCAAAAATTTTAAACTCATTTAAATTGCGTTAAAATGACATCAGACTGATTTTAAAACATGATACCGCAGTTTAGCTTACAATTCTGCATCTAATGACATCTTTCTCAAATTGATTGGATAAATTTTAAATTTTTGGAAAATTTTAAAATCGATTAAATCGTGTTAAAATGAGCTGAGACTAGTTTTAAATTATAATATTTAGGTTGTGCTTAGAATTCTGCGTCTAATGACATCTTTCTCGAATTGAATAGATGAATTTTAACTTTTTCAAAATTTTTAATTTCATTTAAATCGCGTTAAAATGATCTCAAACTAATTTTCAAACATAACATCTAAGTTGCGCTTACAATTCCGCGTCTAATGACATCTTTCTCGAATTGATTGGATGATCTTTAATTTTTTTGAAAATTTTAAATTTAAATAAATCGTGTTTAAATGACATCAGACTAATTTTAAAAAAATGATATCTAAGTTTTGCTTACAATTTCGCGTCTAATGACATCTTTTTCGAAATGATTGGATGATTTTAAAATTTTTGGAAAAATTTAAATTTGAGTAAATCGTGTTAAAATGACCTCAGGCTAATTTCAAAACATTATATGTAAGTTACACTTACAATTCTG
Source organism: Magallana gigas (assembly GCF_963853765.1). Lineage (NCBI taxonomy): Eukaryota > Metazoa > Mollusca > Bivalvia > Ostreida > Ostreidae > Magallana > Magallana gigas. The sequence continues at coordinate 858,419 of NC_088853.1, read as the reverse complement.
CGTCTGATGACATCTTCCTCGAATTGATTCGATGAATTTTATATTTTTATCTCATTTAAATCGCGTTAAAATGACCTCGAACTCATTTTCAAACATGATATCTAAGTTGCGCTTACAATTCTGCGTCTGATGTCATCTTTCTTGAATTGATTGGATGAATTTTAAATTCTTCAAAAATTTTAATCTCATTTAAATCGCGTTAAAATGACCTCAGCCATTGTGTACAATGGACATAAATTCACCACAGAAAATGTATTATTGAATTCGGGATGGTTTAATTCATTCGAAAAAGTTTCATAACAGCATACATTATTTTCTTCAAGTTTTTGCGTGACGGCTATATGTCAGTCTTATTAAGTTCTGCAAGCATTAACCTGGTTTTTGATCTCTGTACCATTACGTAACTGATCCCTAGCTCGCGGCCGAGAAAATCGGTCACTTTGGTCGCGGCTGGACTACCTAGTGGTCAGCGGTTATCTCATACACAAGATTTGCGTCTCTCATATATGGGTTCACACAGAAGTTCTATAACATATAAATGTTTATATTTTCAATCATAAGCATTGCCAGACAAAAAATTAATGGTGGGTAAGTAAATCTAAATAATTGTAAAAAAAAAAAATGCACACAAAACACGAACACAAAAAATGATGAAAACTTTAAATGATGAAATTAATCTGCTTCAGCTTCATAATTAAAAACGGTGGATATTTCAGTAAATACGTGTATGACATTGTGACATGTGTCATTGAAAAGGGGGCTCTTTGTATATTTTCAAAGTTGTTAAATAGTTATATATTGTTTAAATAAAATAAGTTATTAAACTGCAAATATTTTAAGCGAACATGGCCACGGAGCTCTGCGTACACAATTATATAATCCATATCCCGCATATGGCCGTGAAGATCCCGGAAAAATTGACATGCATGCGATCCGCGGAAGTCTAATAACACTCGCTTCATGTGCTTCTACTTTATCACACACATGTTCATTGATCCTTTGTACGTTCATCATTCAATCTGGATAATAACTACAGTATTTATTTTGTTTACATATATTGTTTCAAGAACACACTCTTTTATCTTACACAACAGATGTAATTTTAATTTATTTAGCATTGAATAAGTTATTGTCAGATATGCAAGGCCAATTGTTTTAGTAACTCTAAATAGTTAAAAAAGGAATAGTTATAACTATTTAACATCAACACAGAAATTGATTAAATTTTTAAATGATAAACATGTCACGGTTTGAAATTCAATCATTCGGACTATTTTTAATTATTGTGTAAATTTATTTTTTCTGATTTTGTGTTTTTTGATACAAAATTTTTTGCCATATTTCGACATTTGTTTTAAAAACGTTCTAAATTTCGCGCAGCCTTTATCCCACCTGAGGCAGTCAGAGATGGACAGTTAATCTTTTAAATGACTTCTGCGCTTATTGAAACTCTGTTATTAATCCTGTTGGTATATGAAATGTCATGATTTATACTCAATTGTTGTTTGATAAATGATTTCATTACATTTCTGCATAATATGTTATTTAAACCTTGATTGTGTTATTCATTAATTGCTTTATGTATAATTTCGAATTGTAAATTATGGTCAGTTGGAATCAGACTTTCGGTGCTGATGCATACCAAACTCATGCAAAGACTATAAGAAATCTGAAAGCTAAAGTGCGTGTTTGCTTGTTGGAAGTTTTTTGAGGCTGTGTTCAACAACAATGGAATAATTTCAGGCTTGGCCCAGTATAAGTCATGTACGGAAGAGAGTGCTCCGTAATATTTGGTTGGAGAATCCTAGTCAGATCCTGAACGACTACATCATTTTAAATAGCGAGTTTCCATAGATTCAGAATTTACAGATGATGAAGACGATTTAATGTAGATTCTTTTCAACCGCAGTGAAGACGGAGGAAGGTCAGCTTCACTTCATGTCAGCGTCCAGTGTGCGGAAGGTGCGGAAACGTGCATCCCAACGTTTTGATGAAAAATAAATCATGCGCGAATCTAGAGCGCGGTCAAAGGGGGGGGGGGGGGGTTCGACCCTTTTTCACTGTAGGACTTCCAGGACCGTGAGAAAATATACGCAGTACAGTTAAGGCAGTCAATAAAAATATGAGCAAATTTCTGTGATGAAAACACGTATACTTTAGTTAAACTGGCATGTCCTTTTTAAAATCAATAACAGTCACTCAAATGCAATATATTTCTAAAATATATATATAACAGTACAATATTTTATGTTCATAGTGGTCACGTGATATGGCAGTCGCATGGTACAAGCAGATGTATTTGTGGTTTTGAGGTCATTTAAAAAATTCAATATTGCAAGGGCATAATCATGTCAAAATTCACAACTGAATTATGAAATAACTTGATGTTATATCGTAGATTTTGAAAAACGGTGCGAACTTTTTAAGATAAGAATATTTGTTAGTAGAAACCGTAATTTATGATGCATATGTTGAATAATTTTGAAGGTCACAGGGTTAGTTTCATTAAAAAATAATTAATTTGTAAGATTTTACAAGGATCGTAGAAGTTTTTAAGTTACATAGCATATTTCAAATTCACATGTAAAAGTTTGTCGGGATCAGGTAAGTGTATGCCCTTGCAATTAAGTGATTTATTTAGGTACTCAGATTTTAGATATACGATATTTAATACAAAACCGAGTTGGCTTCTTTATACGATGCATACTTTTAACAAAATGAAAATAAGACTATATAGGTAGCATTCTACCAATAATAATTTTAAACAAAATATTCATTTATACTTTTCCGTTAATGTATGACATTTATTTTTCTTCGCTATAAAACTGCACGATAGCCTTCAATGATCTAACTTAATGCGTCATTTTGAAGCATATGACGTCATATTTTGTAGTACAGCGAGAACGACATCTCGCTTATTTTTCAGTGTGTACGATATAACGGACATCAAAATTGTAAGAAATAGCATTTGTTGTTTTTAATTAAAAGATTAGTATAAGTTAATTTTACTAATAAATAGATTAATAAGTACTTTCGAGGTTTGTAATATACTATGATGTCATAATGCACATTTCCTGTACTTTTTGTCTGAACGGAGTTTATTGACAGCCTTAACGTAGCTCGCGGGTTTGCTGACGTCACAATAGGAATCGACGTAAAGAGTTGACCGTCATAGTAAACTCATAATTTTATTTTAAAATGACAAATGAGATATTTAGAAGTATAAAAAAATATTCTAAAAAGCTTATATGCGGTTTATGACTGTTTATATAAAGATTTATAATATCAAGTTCTGAAAATTTAAAGATGTCACATACATTGTCACATTTTGTTCTATAAAGATACAGAATGAGTGTGCGTTAGAACTCTTCCATTTAAAGTCATGTTTTAAAATAGAATGTATGCATTAACTTCGCATTTTTTTTTACAATTATAACTTCCGTAATCTGTACATTGTACTACCGATCAAATTCTTAAATTTCTTTTGGCTTGAGATAACTGTTTTATTCGATTACTTACTTATAATGTCAGTAGTTGCCTGGCATTTTATTTTTGCATTGATTGACTCAGAGTTTCATAAAAACAAAAATGGCAATTTTCTGTATCTTTACAGCCTTACATTAATTGCAATTTTAAATAACATTCACAATAATATCTAATAAGCATTAACATGTTCTAAAATGTGTTAAACAGCTAGTCTCAATAAATGCATTTCAATTTTGGTGTTCTACGAAGTAAGGAAATGATGACGTCAGGCTAACGTCGTAATGAAAATATAAGGTTTTGAGAAATCTTTTAAATCTTTAAAGTTTTTTTGCCAAAAATTGGCCGAGAACACATAGTGATATTTTTTATGAATTGATTCATAATTATCTCCTCTGTTTTTGTGTTGAGTATGATTAATTTCGTCTGAATCGTTTAAAAGTTTGGAGCATAGTTTTGTAATGCGTTTCTCGGTTAAAATGTGCATTTTACTATATATTTCATTGAAATGGCGTTGCTTGATTTTATCAATGACACTGTATTTGAAACAGGATAACATTATTACCGCGCAGACGAATCTTATATAAATTTTAGAAATAAAACCATAAAACCTATGGATCACGTGGACAAATTTTCAAGGTAGGTTTTCTCACAAGCAGGTAAACCCGCGAGCTACCTTAACTGTGCTGCGTAATTATGTAAGGTGGTATGGGTTACATGTAAATATTAATGTAGATTAAAGTATATTATAATCAGAAGGATTTCGCCATTATAATAAACGCTGAAATACATGTGTTAAACATAAGCGCTTCCAAGCTATTTTATAAATGACGAACGATATCTATTTAAATATGTCTACCCTATATACTTTAAAATCCCTATATACTTTAAAATCAACTAGTAATAGCTTTTTAAAAAGCTTGTCTGACTGAATAAAGTTGTTCATTGAAAGCATGCATCAATTAGTTGATTAATTTTATCTTATAGGAAATAAATTTCAATTTAACTGCTGATCGTAAATTCATAAACGGAAAGTGCAGATTTAAAAAGAAATTTCAGGGTTGTCTTCCATCATGTGCATTTACATGTATATCATTTGAAACTAAAATATTCCATTAAATGAAAATTATTTTACGAATGTACATGTATCAAATAATTTCATGTAAAGATAAAACAGTCAATTTTTAAATTGTATTTGTCATATTAAGATGGAAATTCGAAGGAGGGAAGAAGAAAGAATTATTCAAGCATGTAATATTGTTTTGAAAGTGTGTGGGGACAGCTTCTTCTAAAATATTTTGACAAGCAACTTAAAAGAGGATGAATTCTCAAAACCATTAACTTCAATTCATTTTTATTAAAATTCACTATTTTCAGTTTTATTTATTACATGCTGCGGCAAAAGTGAAAGGGGGGCAAATCTATGATATTCCATTTTTGATATTTAAAATTAAGTGTCTGTTCCCTCCCCCCTCCCCATCCTGATGCTACGTGCCTGTGATGTGTTCACACGGAGCGTTTTTATCTTGAAACTCCAGTCTTTACTCTACGGCCATATTCGCTAGCCAAGGGTTTTTGGTTCACTCCGCTCCCATTTAAGGGTAGCGGAGTGAACAGAAAAGCCTTGGCTGATAGGTACGGTTTGCTCTGATCCCAATTTAGACTTGTACATTAATCGCCGCGAAAGAAACTTTGAATGACACATATTATGGCGCTAAGTCCCGTTTTACCATTCACGTAACGGCTGACAGTTTGAATGAACTCATCCATTGGCATAGGGAGGGTCTCAAATGATTTTTTGATATTTGTTTTGTATCAGCTACGTATATTATACTTTGGATCTAATGTTTTAGAAGAAATCTATCGAGTTAACATAAACACTTGACTAGTACTTGTTTAAATGTACATTTAGTAAGACAGGCGAATTATGTACCCCTTTTAAGATGAATGAAATCGCCCAATGATCGAAAATCGGGTCACACCCCGCTATACAGCGATTTACTGTAGATTCCTATTTAAACGCGTGGAATTAATTTCGGCGTAAAATCGCAAGAGGCAACCCGCGGATTTTAAAATCTCGCTTTTATTTTTCAGACAGTTTTGAACTACAGTAAATTACTGCAGAACATTGGTAATCGCGATTGTGACGTCAGAATGTAAACAGGACGGTCTTCGTGGGGCTCCGATAAAAAGTATTTTCTATGAGTGATTTACGACAGATCTTCAAGAAAAAAACTGGTCAGTGAAAATATGTAAGTCAAAGAAACATATCGGGCACACAAATTAGTTATTTGAGTTGTTCTGTGAATATAATCTATTTGATACTACTTCGATCGAAGACACCAATGCCGCCATTGTGAACACCTACTCACTGCCCGTTTGTACATTTACACTATATTATTTTGTGCTCATTGAGTCTTCATTGTGTTATACATCGTATATATACTTCGTAATGGCATCTGGCAATGCTGCTGATGTAAATCCACTAAAGAGACAAAGACAGAACAGCAGCTTCAACATGTCCTCTGATCTTAGTAAACTCAATGACCTGCTAGACTCAATTTCTTCAGATGAAAACGAATTCAAACAAGCCATTAGCCTTATTCTAAATAAGGAAAATTTCAAAAACGCTCTAGCTGGAGTTTTTGTTACAGAGGTAACACAATTACGCAATGAACTCAGTGATCTTTATTTACGAATTGACGAAATGGAACAATATTCTAGAAGAAACTGTCTCAAAATAACAGGCATACCTGAAGAGAAAAACGAAAACACTGACACCCTTGCACTTAATGTATTCAACAATCTTGTTCTTAAAGAAAACACAGAGAAAATATCAGTTAAGGATATCTCCAGGTCCCACAGGGTAGGGAAATATGACCCTCGCAGGAAAACACGCGACATCATAGTCAAATTCACCAGCTACAGAGATAGGGCCAAAGTGTACGGCAATAAAAAAAACCTGAAATCATACAACAACAACCCTTCAAAGCAAACTGGCCGCATATTCATAAATGAAGCCCTCACTACCAGGCGTTCCGAACTCTATGGGAAAACTCGAGACCTTGTAAAGAAGAAGAAGATCGACAGTACCTGGACCTACGATGGACGCATTTACGTTAAACTCAGCGGTCCAAGAGGTAAGAAGGTCATCATTAACTCCTTGGAGGATCTGGAGTGCTTCCATGAGGATAACGCGGACAGCAACCACGAAGAGGGATAGATCCTTCGTTGTGATTATAAACACTCACACGTGCCCGAGTTTTACAGACGCTTGAATCGTGGTCGTTTCAACGTTTCCTTACTTTCGTTTTCGTTTAAAAACATCAGTGCAGTGTTTCTACCAACTTTAAGGATGCCCCGTGTTTCACGCAAAGTATGTTCACGTTTAGTTTTATCTTCACATTACTGTTATTGTCACACCGTCTTCACCATCTACATATTATAGTTGGATGTTATTTTGTTCTTTCATGCATTGCATGCACTTTATACATCCAGATATGTGTATGTAAATATTACAACAGTTCTAGATACAGCGGTAGTTTACAACCCGCTTTCCATGCTATTTCTACAATTTATCTCCCAGTTCCACCATGTATATTGTGGGAGTTAATGCACTTTTCTTTATATTTTTTATGCACTTTGTCTAGTGTAACTTATGTTTGTTTGTTTTTTTGCTCCTTTGAATTGACACACTTTGTATATTGCCAAATACTTGTAAAATCTTCATACCCTCTACGCTGGCGGTACAGATGTAAATTAAGCTATGGACTCTACTTAACTTACATATTAGACAATGGGTAACTCTCTTGAACAATACCGTGCCGCTGTGGGTTTTTTTTATACTCAATGTCATAATATACTCTCGAAGTCTGTTCTCAGATTTTCCAAATCTGTCAACATGTTAAACTTTCTGCTGTTTATATGTAATATCTTTAAACAACAATGCAAAATATTGTCTTCTTGGTCTCTTAGAATTAATTTTTTTGCACAGCTGTTCATGTTTTTTATTCTTCTACTGTCTGGTGACATCGAGACAAACCCAGGTCCTTCTGTTGAAAAATCCCTTGATATATTACATCTTAATATTCGAAGCATTAGGAACAAGATTGACTCTCTAATGTATTTAGTGCATGATTTTGATATTTTATGTTTTACAGAAACTCATTTAGACTCAAATGTTTTAAATGAAAATCTGTTCATTGAGGGTTTTAATAATATGTTTAGAAAAGATCGCAACTGCTATGGTGGTGGAATAATGATTTTTGTTTCAAACTTTTTAAAGGCGAACCGTAGAGAAGATTTAGAACCTTCTGATACTGAAATTATTTGGATAGAAATACCACAAGCGAAAGGGATTCTTCTAGTATGCTGTATTTATCGTCCACCACACTCTAGTAGTGCTTTTTGGCAAAAATTGTCTTGGTCTTTTGAAAAGGCTACTGATATTTCTAATAATATTGTAATACTTGGTGATCTAAATATTGATTTTTTAAAGGTAAATAACTCACATGAGATACATACAATAATGAACAACTACAGACTGACAAATATTATACATGAACCCACAAGAAGTACACACAACACAAATACCCTCATAGATCCCATTATAATTAGTGAAAATATATGTGTACATGATTCTGGTACTTTAAGTGTATGTAATGCTCTCAGTGATCATCGGGCAACTTATATCTATATTCATCAGAAAACAAATACAAACATTGCATATAAACGCAAAATTTGGGATTACAAGCATGCAGATATGGAACTTTTAAACAAACTCATACTTGAATGTGATTGGTGTAGAATCATTGATGACACAGATAACATAGATAAGGCCACAACAAATTTTACTAACAAACTCCTTTCTTTTATTCATCACTGCATACCTGAAAAAACTGTAACTATAAGGCCGAATGATAAACCATGGATGGATGCTCTTCTTAGAAAAACCTTGCGAGTTCGTAATAGGTTAAGAAAAAAGGCACAAAAAACAAGAAGAGAATCTGATTGGGTTATTTTTCGGAGAATAAGGAACAAGGTTAATAACATGAAGAAACATGCAATTGCAAACTACTATGACAATATAGACTCTCATCTCAAGGATGCTAGCTTAAACAATCAAAAATTATACTGGAAATTATTGAAAGATTGTTTCCACACTAAACTAACACATGACATCCCACCTATAAGGTATACCATGGACAATGGCAAGGAGGGTTATGCATTTTCAGACACTGATAAGATTGAATTACTTAACAATTACTTTACATCTATCACTTTCTTAGATGACAGCAATCATGACCTTCCAACTATAGGAGGGTGTAGATTTAATAACTCTTTTTCAGAAATAAGAATACAAGAGCAAGAGATTACAGATATCATATCTATCATTCCAGTTAACAAGGCAATTGGTCCTGATTGCATCAGTCACAAAATGTTAAAATCATGTAAAGATACCATCTCAAAACCACTCTGCATATTATTTAACAAATCATTATCACTCAAAATTTTTCCAGAATGTTGGAAATTAGCACATGTTCTTCCATTATTTAAGAAGGATGACCCTTCTATCACTTCAAACTATAGGCCAGTTTCTCTTTTGTCTTGTATAAGCAAAATTTTTGAAAGAATTATTTTCAAACATGTATACAATCATTTACATTCGCAGAATCTCTTTTACAAATATCAAGCAGGTTTTTTACCAGGTCATTCTACAATGTATCAACTATTAGAAATATACCACTCGATTGTTAAAAGTATTGATGAAGGCAAATTTTGTTGTATGGTGTTTTGTGATCTTTCAAAAGCGTTTGATCGAGTATGGCACAAAGGTCTAATTTACAAATTAAATATGTATGGAATTAGTGGAAACATGCTGGATTGGTTTGAGAGTTATTTAAGCAACAGAACACAAAAAGTTATGTATAGAAATATTTTATCTTCCGTAGGCCATTAAAGCTGGTGTTCCTCAGGGCTCAGTACTTGGGCCATTATTATTTTTATTGTATGTAAATGATGTAGCTGAAAATATGATATCTGTATGTAGATTATATGCTGATGACAACTCTTTACAACAATGCTCAGATAATATTAATGTTATTGAACAAAATCTTAATCATGACCTCAGAATATTAGATGAATGGTCAAAAAAATGGTTGTTGAAATTCAATCCACAGAAAACCAAAGCTGTATTTTTCCATTTGAAAAATGTACATCATTTTCCTAATTTATTTTTTGAAAATTGTCAGTTGGAATATGTTACTGAACACAAACATCTTGGTATACAGTTATCTTTAAACTTAAGTTGGTCAGAACATATTGATAACATTGTTAAAAAAGCTTACAAAAAACTGGGGTTACTTAAAAAGCTAAAATTTTCTGTTTCAAGGGATATTCTGTCACAAATGTATGTATCTTTTATTAGACCACAATTGGAATATGCTGCCGAAGTTTGGGCTGGTTGCACACAGATGGACATAGAAAAAATGGAAAAGGTTCAATTAAATGCCGGAAGAATAGTAACTGGGCTCACAAGTTTTGCTTCAAGAAATTCAATTTATTTTGAAACAGGTTGGGAACCTTTGGAACACAGAAGAAATAGAGCTAAATTAATAACTATGTACAAAATGCACAATAACTTAGTACCTACTTACATACAAAACATTGTACCATATACAAGAGGCAGTGTTTCAAGGTACACAACTAGAAACTCTCTTGATTATTCTGTTCCAAAATTTAGATTAGAACTATTTAATAAATCATTTATTCCTGACACTGTCAGAAGATGGAATGCCTTAAGTCTTAATACAAGGGAGGCAACCTCTATTAAAATATTCAAAAAATGTTTATACAATGATACGGTAAAGCCCCAGAAACATCTTTCATTTGGAAAAAGATTTTTAAACATAACACATACACGTTTGAGACACAACTGTATTTTAAATTCTGACTTATTCCGCTGTAACTTAATAGCCAGTCCAAACTGTTCGTGTGGCTTATCAGAAGATGCATACCATTTGTTTTTTGTCTGTAAAAAGTATACAAGAGCTCGGAATTCTCTAATGAACAAGCTATTGACATTAAGTTACGTACACATTATAGATGCACATTTATTATTATGGGGGGATGATTCGTTGACATATATACAAAACACTGAAATTTTCAAGACAGTACAAATTTTTTTGAGTGAATGTGGTCGTTTTTCAAAAAATGTTTAAATTTATAAGGTGATATTATATATGCAGTAGATTGTTTATTCATGTATATTTATGTGTACTCAATATTTCAATATATTCAATGTATGGCAATATTTATAAAATTTCATTACTAGGAGAGGACTATCTAAGTTTTAGAACTTGTGTCTTATCCTTTTGATTTATTCAATAAAATATGTTCAATTCAATTCACAGCGATTTACTGTAGATTCCTATTTAAACGCGTGGAATTAATTTCGGCGTAAAATCGCAAGAGGCAACCCGCGGATTTTAAAATCTCGCTTTTATTTTTCAGACAGTTTTGAACTACAGTAAATTACTGCAGAACATTGGTAATCGCGATTATATATTCTCGCGATTTGATACGGAACAGTGGAATCGCAGAATTAAGTACTCGCGTAAAATAAGGAATTTACAGTAGTTCCTCCAGTACATAATTCAGCTTTATGAATATATATTTTTAAAATCAAAACTGATGATTCTTTGGTAATGATGATAATCCACCTCCAATTATTACTTATATTGTACCGTGATATACATATGTAACAACTTGTTGCGATGACCCCCCCCCCCCCTTTCCGCCGTACAAATATCGCTTATCTATTTTTAAATCAGGATTACGCACGTGCATGGCGAACAACCCTTTTTCTTAAAAATTCTTGCTCATTGTTGCTTATTACATCCCATATAGCATTTTCATCAATTATGTTTTAGCTTGGGAGTATAGAGGATACGACATATGACTGCCGTCATGAGAAAAGGGCCCTTATCTTTTGACGCTACAATGTTCCCTTTTACTACCCGCGCATTGTACAACGCGAAGCGAGCCAACTATCTTGTTCAGACAATAATTATCAAATTACTGAACCACTTGATCACTAATTTCTCTATACATACAGACTCTTTCTCTCTCTCTCTCTCTCTCTCTTTCTCTCTCTCTCTCTCTCTCTCTCTCTCTCTCTCTCTCTCTCTCTCTCTCTCTCTCTCTCTCTCGTTACAATGGTTTCGTGTTTTTGACCAAATAAACTAAACCTCAAATGACTGTAAGCGTTAGACATTATTTCTTATCTTTCTTAAAATGCCTGGCACATAAAACGATAATATCCCTGTGAATTATACAAAGAGAAAATATATATGACGACATTTAAAAAATACACAATAAGCGTAAGCTGGTTATGTAAATTTCATCTCCTAGCATCATGTTCCATCATATTCCGTATAAATCATTAAAGAGACCTTTTAACTGTGTAAGGTCGCTGTAGGTTTCGACCAATGGATAAACAGGGCGTGTCAATTTCACATCTAACAATTTCAACCGCAATTGATAACGGGTCGTGTACATATCAGCCTGGTTGTTTCTATAGAGCTATGAATTAACTATAACTTTCTGTAAGAAATAAAAGGAATAATACATAATAGATGTAAAATATATAACTAATAGACTAATTGTTAACGGAACAATTATAGAGACCTTTCCACCTTTCAAAATGGTTTAATTATAATAATTAAAGAGTAAATTTGTTAATAAAAATCAGTGCTGCTTGTAAACAATGGTGCCGGATAGCATTGACTAAGATATCAACAGCCCAGGTCAAACTCTTGTTGCGACAAACTACATAAAAATCGGGGTCTGGGAAGGAAGAGTTACCTTACCTGGATCTTCAACAAATATCGTCACAGACTGCTGATAAAAATATAAACACAAATTTTCAGTGAAATTTGAGAATGAATTTATTAGATAGAAATATCGAAGCGTTGAAATTTCGTTTCTCTGAATGATAGCGTGATGCTGCTGGAGATGGATTACTTTCTTCAATATGGTTCCTTTCGTTTTATATTTGGAAAACACTTAGATTCAAGTGTGAGGAACAATCCCATGAATTTTCGCCTAGTTCTACAGAGTTTTACTGGAGCTACAATTTTTATTCGGAGGCCTAGTCTAAAACGCGGTCTGGGGTAAAAAAGCAGGCAAGGTTTCAAACTTTTGAAAAGTTTTGACAAACGTTTTAACTATTTGTTAGGTATTATTATAAACAGAAATATACAATTTCCTGTCCAAATATCGAGGGTCATTTTCATATTAGAAATCAATTTTTGTACAAAAGAAAGGATAAATTGGGGGGGGGGTGCTAATTGTACATATAACTGAATTTGATATATATTTTGCATATTCTTATAATACACCAGTTCTTAGAGGTCAAAGGTCAAGGTCAAACCTAAAAATAGGGAGAAAGGGGATCGAAAGAGCTAATTGTACATATAAATGAATCTGATATATATCTTGCAGATACTCACTGGCGTCGGAAGCAAATTGAAAGTGGGGGGGCTAGACTAATCCTCAGAAATATTGAGAAAAAAGTAATTCCCAAAATCATGGAAATCTTAATCCGGGGGGGGGGGGGGGGAGTATACCTATACTTTACCAAAAAAAAGATATTACTAACCAATTTTTTCCCCCCCAAAATCATGAAATTCCTAATCCGTAGGGGGGGGGGGCTAGTATGCTTCTGAATCCAACTTTTCAATCTTTCAAGGTCAATTTAGATACAATAATCTTTCCTGCGAGAAAAAGTGGGGGGGGCTGAACCCTCTATCATACTATGTTTCTAATGGTTAAGTATAAATTTGCAAAAAAAGTGGGGGGGGGGCTAAGCCCCCCCCCCTAGCCCCCCCCCCGGTTCCGACGCCTATGATACTTATAACACATCAGTTCTAAGAGGTCAAGATCAAACGACCAAGGTCAAAGTCTAAGGGCACACATAAAAAAGGGGGGAGGGTTTATTTCGAATGTGTTTGTGAAATCAATGAAATTCAAAGGATAATTGCTGCTAGAAGCAAAGAGTCCGAGAAGCTCAGTCGTTAAATCATGCAAAAGTACTCAAGCAACCCGGGATCAAGCCCCGAGTGCCCAATTTTATTTCCATATTTTTTTATGTCAATTAACAATTTCATCCTAAAACTTGTCTTATTTACTCAAATAACGGACGGAAGACCCACTCGTTGCTCGCAACGAGATCGAATCTAGTTATTCTAATTTTCATTGTCGTCGTTCTTTGCGTGAGAGTGAATTTGGCAATAAAGAGCACCTACTGAAAGACTGAAAGTGCTGAAATTTGCAGGGAAAACATTCCAAGGTTCTCCTTTATGTAACTATGAAAATGCAACCTGAACTGTGTGCAAAAATTGTCGGTTAACTTTACTTTTGATCGGTATGTTGATGCTAAAAGAACTGAAATTTAAATAACGACTGAATTAAATTCAACAGCTAGCGACGTTATACTTAGACATCATAAACTGGGTTAGAACAACATTTTTAACGTTAAAAATACATTCTTTGTCTAAAGTGGAATAACACACCTGGAAAAAGTCACTCGAACTAACAGTAAATTATTTGATTATGAAAGATTTTATGATAAATTAACCGTACATATGTCAAATAAACGAAAATTTGCAGTTTGGGGATAAAAAAAAGAAGAATAATTAGAAATTCAATTCAGTAAGTAACAGCAAACGTCCCCAATGGATTCGAACTCGGGATGTACGGATCATAAGCCAAACACCTTAACCACCCGGCTATGAAGTAATGTAGATGTTGCTGTCGATTAAAATCCTTTTAATATAATGAAATTTCGTTTCGATCAGAAGTCAGCCATTTTGTGACGATGTGTTATTCAACCTTTAGAAAGAAAACGAAGTTGGGAAGGGGAAGAAATATGAAATATATATGTGACCTATTAAATCTTTTTGTTTTTCTTTTCAATCGGCGCGGCAGGTGCAATAATCCCCTTCAAAGAATTGTTTCATAAATCTGTACATTTGTATCTGATCTCTAATAAATTGGCAATTAAACACAATTCATCAGACATCTGGGAGGAACTGAATCCAGCGGTAGGATTCATGTTCTATGTAGAAAGCTCATCCAGCGCATGAGAAACGTCCTAGTCAATACCATCTGACGCTATTATCTCCCTTGCTAAAAGTTTCTACTTCATTCCGGAAAGTTTTTTCATTTTTCATGTAATTAATATTCTATGTAACTATTTTACGGAAGCCCGTTGGTGCCATGTAAAAAAAAGATTAAAAATTATATTAAAGATTGCTCTTGTCAGTTGCTGAAAAAATATTAAATATTATAACAGGACACGGTGATTCAGTGACTTGAAAAATGTAATTGTCTCAATAGACTTTAATTAACTAGATCTCTAACTAACGGATCCACACCCAGACTTTATGTGTGTAGCATGCACGTTGATGATGACTTAATTTTTTACATACCAACTACAAAAAAATAACATATATATGTTTTAATTTTGGTATAATAATTTATCAACGCAGATTAAAGTCAGTTTTTTTTTTACCACGACAGCTAGTACAGGCAATATTATCACGAGAGCGGATCCTACTCTCCGATGACTTTATAAGGATAAACTAGGATAAGTGTGAAGCATTCATGGCCATGCAAATGAAACTAGTTAACTGACTGTGTTGTTAAACTCTTATTCCAAATCACATAGAAGGCAATACAATAAAAAGATCGTGATCGGCCACAGTCTCTCGGGGTAAAAAACGAATGGTCAGTTAAGAGACTTTATATGAATGACACGACTGATGGTCAGCATACCAAATTCATGCGTGAGAACACATTGGCTAAAAAAACCCAAACATCAGAAACACTGGAATTACTTAATTTGATACTTTCCTACGAGATTTTAAAATATGACTACAAGTTATATGTAAAATAACAAAATCAGGGGCATAACAAGAATAGCTAGCATTTTCATTCCATTCTTATAATGAAAAAAATCGTGAATGTAATCTTTTTTTTTTTAGGGGGGGGGGGGGTTGTGACGTGGTGAATGGCGGACGTGTTCGCTGAGCTCTAATCGAGAATCCAGGTAGTTACACATAGAGACGTTTTATGAGGAGCAAAAATAGCACAAACAGACATTGGGAAGTGTATGTACTAGTATTGTGACTTCTCGTGTCTTGATATTTAGTAGTTTTATAGCAAAGCGTTTATCTACATGACTATATATACGTGTCATAGACCGTAAATAGTCGCATTACCTGAAATAAACAAAGGTATTCGCACCTGATTGTATATGGCACATGTTACAAAGGCTAAGAGTAGAAACACAAACAAAAACGAAATTGAAATTGGCAAACGTAGACGGTCTGATAGAAGTTCTACAGGAACAGAAAGTGAATTATCACCCAAAAGAACGCAAGAATTGCATGACCAGCATAACACACATACACAGAGTACTAGTCAAAATGTCACGCTTGGCTCCACTGGCGAAATGATAGCCGGTTCAAATGAAATTCTAAATGCTAGACCCGAATTAGCTATGATGCACCATGCAAACACCCAACCAAATGACGAACACACAGTTACCGGGAGGAGCCCCAATCCATAGCCCTAATCTCCAGCAACACCCTCATGTTGGTGTACCGTCAGGATTCCCCCAGTTTCAAGCCCCTGTGCCCACTGTTCAGAACATTCTAGTGGATATCCACAACACATTTTCAAAGTTAAACTGCTTAGATGAAATTCTTAATAAACTTGGCAATCTTGAAACTAGATTCGCTCATATGGAGCAAACAGTTAATATCTAACATAGGAAGTTGCCAAATGCAAAACAAACACATCCGTTATTGAAAACACAACAAGCAATATCAAAGCAGATCTAGCCAAAACAAAAGACGATTTGCTTGATATACAGACCAGAACTATAAGAGACAATTTGATATTTTTCAATATTTCCGAGAAACCGAATGAAAAACCAGAAGAAACAGAGCAAATCCTATATGAATTCATCGAACATGACATGAGACTAGATAGTCAGTTTGCCAAAAATATCAGTTTTGAAAGGGTTCACAGGGCTGGACCTATTGACAAGAAAAAACATAGGAAAATTGTGGCCAAGTTCAGTTTTCATAAAGAAAGAGAAACAGTCCGATCCCATTCAAAGAACCTGAAAGGCACCAACTATTTTGTTCGTGAGCAATTCCCCACAGAGGTAATCGAAGCGAGAAAGAGGCTTTACCCTGTCTACCAAGAAGCTAAGAAAAACAACCAACACGCAAGCTTAGTAGTAAATAGACTCTATATTATAGACGGAAAAGAGGTCAAGGTACCCGATGATACAAAATAGGACAGCGGAAGGGGTTCATTTGAACATCCTTTGAAGATATGTAGCTGGAACGTCCAGAGATCTCTTGATAAAGAATTACAGGACGAACACTTTCAAACTCTTTTAAAGGGCAATGATTTGATATTCTTGTGTGAAATCTGGCTAGCGATAATGATTTTGAACTGTGTGAGTTTGACGTTTTCCCGCCAATACAGAGAAGTAAATGTAAAGGGGGTGGGTTATTACTTGCTAGCAAAACGTGGCTAAAGTCATTTATCACTGTATCCGAGGTTCTATTCGATAGCATTATTAGGCTAAAGCTTGACAAACGATTATTTGACACTGGTAAGGACCTCTATATTGCCTTCACATACACACCACCCGAGGGAAGCGTCTTCCACTCTGCTTACAATATAGAGATTTTTGATATTCTAGAAGACAGTGTTGCGAAATATATCTTTCGCGGAAATGTACTTATTATGGTTGACTTGAATAGCAGGTGTGGAATTGTAGCATATTTCATTGAATCTGATATTATTGATAAAACTTTACATAGTCATATACTAAGTGTCCTAAGTTATATCCCGGATGAAGAAATTACAAAACGCAGAACAGAAGATAAGAATACTATCAACGCCCATGGACGTGCCCTAATCTCTTTATGTAAGTCAACGCAGTTGAGAATCTTGAATGGTCGGTCTAGTGATGATAAAACAGGAAAAGTGACCTTCTGTAACTCGAGAGGCACCAGTCTTATAGATAAATAGACTTTGACCCGTGCGTGCACGGGTTAACATTGCATATGATATCTAACATTTATAAAATAGATACATCGACACACCGTATTGTTGACCTTAACAGAACCAAGCGTTAAGCCTGTAATAATGCTATTTATTTCACTACCCTCTGCTTAATTAAAATAATCAAACTGTGTCTCAGAACAGGCCTTCACCACAGTTAAAATGCCTCCCATATAACCGTAATGTAGTAGGAAATTGCAGAATCGATCCAAAACGATTTTTTTTAATAACAAACTATTTTGAGACTGTAAATACCTTTCACCTAATCATTTTATTCAAATTATTGAAGAATTCAATTCTTTTTCACCAACGTTTTTTATTTTTTACCAGAATATATAAAGCAGATTTCCAATAACAATTTACACGTATTTGTAGTATTGTTTCTGAGTTCATCCATGCAAATGTGATATTGTGGGAACGTAAACTAAAACGGCTCCCGTTTTTTAGCGTTAATGCAATGCGCATGCGCAATATTGTAAAATTAAAAAAAATCCAGATGATTTCCGGAATTTTTAAAGCAATTTTCGTTGATTTTTAATAAGCGAAGCTTGATTGAGAAAAAATTAAAACAAATTGGTAATATTAAAGTACCATATGTTTAAAATATATAAAACAAAAGACAGTACTCTTCCGATTTATCGGTATTAAAGGCGAAAAATTCGAGTCTATTATTTTAATATAGTAGTATAGATGTACTAATTGAAAATGCTTTTTTACGAAGTGAAACTTGTAACTTTCGTGTTGGTGACTTTAATTTATATTCCGACCATGCGCCCATTTATCTCACAGTAAAAACGAAAGAATACAAAAATAAACAGCATAATATACTTCAAACACCTGTGGAAAAAACTACAAAAGTATTATGGAACCCGGATGCTATTGGCGAAATAAAAAACGACTAGACCATAGTTCACCAAATATTATCGCTTCTGTTGAAGATATAGACGAATCTCCAGAAGGTATCAACATCTCAGCGACAAATTTTTCCAGCGCAATACTAGACACTTTCAGTGAGTTCTGTGAAAAGGAAATAACATATAACCAAAACAGCGTACGCGGTTCCAAACAAAATTCCAAGTCAAACACCAACTCAGAAGACAAATCATGGTTCGATGATCGATGCAAGGCCCTATATCAGGAATACAGAAATTTTTTGTCAACATTCAACACATCTAGAACGTCGGAAAACCATGATAAACTCGCTGCTGCCAAAAAGAAATACAAAACCGTCGAAACTCGTATTAAACGTATATACCAAAGACATGAGGGAAATCAACTGGAGTTACCCCGCCGATCCAACCCAAAGTCATTCTTCCGTGTATTTAAAGGTGCAAAAAAGAAAAATAATTCAACGCTCTCGACATTAGACTTTTATGAACACTTCTAAAATATTGCGACAAACCAAACTGATTATGAAGACCCCGGACCCGAATTTACCGAACCCCCGATATTTCCACAACGTGACTCTCCATGTACAATTGATGAAATAAACAAAGCAATTGCTGATTCAAAATTAAATAAGTCTGCAGGTTTTGATAATGTACATAATGAATTTTTCAAAAGTTTTTCAAATGTATTTTCACCTCTTTTGACAAAACTGTTCAATGCCATTTTGAATGCCGGTTGTTACCCAACTGTTTGGTCACAAGGAATAATTGTCCCTATTCATAAAAAAGGTGATGTAAATAACCCATACAATTATCGGGGGATAACTTTATTAAGTCATATTTCAGAATTATTCACATCTATCTTGAATAAACGTCTGTTGTTGTGGAGTGAGGAAAATAATGTAGTAAGTGACACACAGTTTGGGTTTAAACCTGGATCAGGGACAAAAGATGCTATATTTGTCTTACACTCATTAATAAGCAAAACGTTGAATGACAGGAAACGTTTGTACTGTTGTTTTGTTGACTTTAAAAAGGCGTTCGACAGCATTCAACACAATAAACTATGGCATGAATTGGTTAAAGCTGGTATTATTGGAAAATTGTTTAATATCATTAGATCTATGTATAATGACATCAGAAGCTGTGTAAAAGTTAATGGTCAATTTTCCGAATATTTTCCTTTACAGTCAGGTCTTATACAAGGTGATACACTCTCACCCATGTTGTTTTTATTATTTATTAATGATCTAGAAAATGAATTACTTTCAAACTGTTGTCAAAGCATTGAGCTTCAAGATTTGAATCTGTTTTACTTTTGTATGCTGACGATACTGTGTTATTCTCAGAAAGTGTAGAAGGGCTTCAAAAAATGTTAGATACACAAAAAGCGTATACAGATAGTTGGAAGCTAGAGGTTAATGTTAGCAAAACAAAAATGGTTGTTTTTCGAAATGGTGGAAAAATTAAAAGCTCTGAAAATTTTTTTTTTTTGATAACACAGAGCTCAAAAATGTTGACGTATTTACTTATCTTGGTGTTAATTTCAAGTATAATGGCAAATTTGACTCTACTCAAAACTCAATACAAGCAAAAACATATTTGTTTTTACTGTTGAAAAGGGTTAAAGAAAATAGTCTAAATGTTGAGACCACGCTCTCTTTATTCGATACATATTTTAGTTCTGTTCTGAACTATTGGTGTTAAACTTGGGGTTTTCATAAAGCCCCACAAGTTGAAAAAATACATATTGATTTTTTGAAAAGAATTATGTCGCTTCGAAAATCTACCAATAATTGTATGGTTTACTTTGAATTTGGTAGATATCCTATGTATGTACAAAGAAAACTTCGTATTTTGAAATACTGGTGTAGCTTGCTGACAACAAATAATTGTATACTTCAGAACTGTTATAAGGAATTGTTATATAAATATGAAAAACAACAGCAAAAATGTAAAAACTGGGTAAGTCTTGTTAGAAATGAACTTTATTATCTGGGACTTGGAAATTTTTGAGAACAACAAGAAGTTACTAATGTTAAATAATTGGTTCTACTAGTTGAACAGCGCCTTACGGACGCGTTCATACAAAATTGTTATAGTGTTTTTGAAAATTCTTTAAAATGTATAGTGTACAAGGAAATAGCTTCACATTTTTGTTTACAGAAATATCTTTTGAAACTCAGAAATGTCTCTGAGTTTTTGGAACTAAAGAAATGTCTCTGTTATGTAAATATAGAATATCAGCGCATTCCTTAAACGTTTAAAATGGAATATATAAAAACATACCTAGAAATGACCGTAAATGTACTTTGTTTAATTCTCAAGAGATAGTGGACGAATTTCATTTTGTTCTGATATGTCCTGCTTTTCCGAATATTCGAGAAAAAAATAAAACCTTACTACTATAAGAAACCTTCCTTTTTTCAAATTTATACAGTTGTTTAGTTTTGATAATTTAGCAGCGGCTGTGTCAACATCAATCTTCTCAACCAAATATAAATACACTAACACTTACGTTTTGCAAAATGATTAAGGTGGCGGCCGCTAGATAAATTATGTGGCGGCCGCCAGATATTAAGTCGCGGCCGCCAGATATATAAGTGGCGGTCGCCAAAACATTATGTGGCGGCCGTCTGATAATAAAATGCGGCCGCCAAATAACTATCTGGCGGCCGCCAGATGAAATATTTTTAATTTCCTACGTGGCACAAACGAGCTTCCGTACGATTTATCATGCATTTTATAGCGAGCGCAGCGCCGGCGAGCGAAGCGAGCTCTTAGAACCAGTGTGCGCGGGAAAAAAGAACGAGCTAAACCTACAGTTCATCAAAAAAAATTTTTTGTCTACGTCCCATAATGCTCTCTAATGTTTTCACCCGTGATGCTATGCCAAAAATGGCCGACTTTTGACTCGTAATTTACAGTGACTTAAAGTTTGAAGACACGTTTTGTGTACCGCATTTGCTATGGCGAGACTCAAAAGATTTGTTATATGCTTCCATACCTCCGTATCGAGTCGAGAAACGTAAACAAAGACCAACAAAGTCATAGATGACGTCACAGTGCACTCGCACTATATTTCCCGCGATAAATTTAGAGGTGGATCAAACATCTGTAATGCGTGTACTAGCCATTCCAGAATAGACTGCGATACCTGCCTCATTGACGGATGATTTGTTTTTAATTTTTTTTAATATAGAGATTTTATGTATATAAATATATATGTAAATATTAGAAAGAGCCATACTTTACTGTCATAACGATCCATTTTTAAGCTAATTGTGCATGCATGAGTAGGGAGGAAATAAACAATAGGACATTTTGAAATAAATAAAAAGGAATAAAATGAAAAAATAACAGTTAAAAAAATTATGTAGATATTGCATATAGTCGGACCATTAAATATAAAAGTGGGAAATTACACACCTACAAACAGGAACCGTACTCTCTCTCTCTCTCTCTCTCTCTCTCTCTCTCTCTCTCTCTCTCTCTCTCTCTCTCTCTCTCTCTCTCTCTCTCTCTCTCTCTCTGGGAAGGGGGTAGCGCTGTATGTATCATAACCATTAAAATTAGTACACTTGGCATACTTATTGTAGAGCAATACTCTCTCAAAAATTCTTTGACGTTCGTTGATACCTAAATAAAACTATAAGTTGACAATGATGCAAGGTATGTGTAATTCTTGCTGCGCTCGCCATAACGGTAGCACCGTAAAACATATTATGTATCTATTGTCATGCATTGCGAAGGTGTTTTAGTGTTGGTAGTACATATACATTGTACTTACTGTACACGTATATACGTATAAATGGTTAGCTAAACTAAACACCACAATCATGCTATCCTTATTGTTTCTTCTTTTAAAATTTAGTTCAACTCATTGCTGTTGTAGCTTGCGTCAATCCTTTCATTATTTTTTATGTGTATAACTTTTTTTATCGAGTTGTTCAGTATTAAAAATTGAAGAAAACCTATTAGCAGGCAATGACAATATTTATTTGAGCCATTTTACAAGTGCTTTGACTAACGGTGGAATGTAACGATCTATAGTTTGCTCATCAAAACAAGCTGTCAAATATTGATATCCATTTTATCTGATTAGTTACGAAAAGCTCATTATTTGTTCAAACGCTTTTTTATATCTTTAACATCAAACATTTAAACTTTTCTTTCTTCCTCTTATGCACAATCTAAAACTTCTTGAAGCGCCTCCATAATCAATTTACTGTCATGTTTGTCAATGACGTCACCTATTGTATTTTGTCAACGTTTATTTTCACTATTCAATCAACAGTGATTGGATATATACATATCCAACTGATGGGCAGTTGGATATTTTTAATATCCAACCGCCCGTCAGTTGGATATTCAAATATCCAACAGTGCATAAAACAAATAAAAATGACAAAATGTTAAAACATGTATTTCCAACATATATCCAAATTTATAAAATCTTGTCATCCGTAAATGTAAATCCGATAAGCCACAAATGAAATTTCAGCAGAAATATCTCCTTTTCCTAATTTTGATAGATTTGGGATCACATATAAATCACTTCCATAAACAGTACTAGACTTCCTCTTTGAACCTTGAACCATATCACTCCTTTTCCTTAATATTGTCGCACTTTGACTTCATAAGACTCCTATAAAATTTTTAACAAATCATCGTCTGTTAATTTTCGTCAAATTTCTGATTTGTCCTTTCTCCTTGCAAGTCTAAAATATCATTCAAACGGTATTCGTGTCTTTCCCGGTAGTGTAGACCTCTAGATCTATATACATTAAATGTACTTTGCGTTAAAAAGTCCATCATCTACATTTAAGTCTGCTCAGTACAGCGGAATGGTTTACTATAAGATGCGCACCTATTCACTCGTCCATGAATAAAAGGTGTGTTTGGTTAGGCTATTGTGTATGGTACTATTGGAATCTCAAATGAGCTTGATGCTTTTGTATTACAGCACAGTTGGATATATGAATGGGTCAATGCTTCTTGGAGGTTCAATGGGGGGATTTTAAGTAAGATAAAGAACTCGATAGTGTTGAATATTTTAGAGAAAACATTCCCTCCGAGGGCCGACTTAACACCACAGTGACGTCATAATGTAGAAATGACGTCATAAAGATTGCATTATTTTGATAAATTGGTGTTTTGTAGCAAAATATGGGTGTTTCCGATGGTTTTTCGACTGGGAAACAATGAGTGCAGGCTTGCTCAAGTACGATTTTTTAGTATAATGTGTATACCTATCTGAAGAAAAACATATGTTAAAATCGCACTTGAGGAGACCTGCGCTCTGTACTTCCAAATGCAAAATATAGAGCAAAAATGAGATTATTTTCATTTGTTTGAAAATTTGCGGGAATTGTGTCATTTAGGTGACGTCATAGATAAACAGCAAATAAGCAATGCTGACTAAAATCAAGATAAAAGTTATAGGCATCCTCTATACAATGATTCGTACAGATTTTGTTTTAATACGATACTATTTAAAATTGGTTGAAATCGGGGGCAGATATTTGACCATACCGCACATAGTCCTTTCGTAACCAGTGACGTTAAATATTTGGCAATTCAAATATTTACGTTGGCAGCGAAAGGGTTAAACTTTTTTATAATTAGGGCCTATATCATTCCTATTTTACAATGGAATTCGATAATTTCTTTTCAAGTAAAATTGGGATAAGGCAAATGTTGGTACCTCGTTTCCTTTAATGAAGCGCTCATAACAATCGCAATACATTAGAGGAATTGACTTTTAAATGACCCTTGTAGTTTGATATTCTATTTCTAAAATGATAAACTAAAGTCTATAGATGCATTAACTATACATATTTGTTTAAGAGAAAGCAGTATGATTTTATTTTCATGGATTAACACATTTTTTGGGAGTTGATTTTAATCAACTCCCATCTGCAGTTACTCGGGCAAAAAGGAAGTGAAACAGTGTTTGGACATAATTAACACAAATTATCACACTGACAAGACTCAGTACTTGAATATAATCGATAAATTCAATGAAATGTATTTAGAAGCAGGTGGATCCTCTCCTAAGCAACTTTGTACAGAACATGATTCATATGGGCTTTTCCGTCTATAGTTCTGGTTTTTTTTGTCGAAGCCCGAGAATTTATATTCATTAGGCAAAAAATATGCGTAATAATTAAAATACATCTCATAAGCTATTTGCCATTCGAAATTTCATATTGTTGATTTTTAAGATATTTGATAATCTATTAAATCAACTCCCGACAGAACTTCACTATTTTGACATATATTTTAGTTCCACGTGTAGATCTCAAGATAAATACATGTAAAAAATATACCCCTTTCCGCCATGTGCAATATAAACTGGAAATTCAACTACTGCGGAATAAACATCAATAGTTTAACTTTATATCTTATTATTTGACGATTAAAATTGAATGACATACCGGTAATTATCATACAAAATGTTTGAACTGCCGTTTACATAATAGACCCAACCAATCTAAAAATAAAATATGTCAAAATTCATTTAACATCAAGATATGGATTTTCAACTAAGCGATTAACAATTTTTGTCTTGTTATTCCTAGACAGTTTTCCCAGTTTACGAATGCATGCACGGAACTCGATTTTAATTCGGAAGAGAGGCTGTTATCGAGGAGGGGAGGGGGGCTCCAAAGTTTATTTTCGGTAACTTTACCATTCTAATTTGACAGGTTTGAATTGTTCAGAGTTTCTGACCAGAACCACCAGGGCCCTCTATACCTGTAGATATGTGCATTTAATGCATTACATTCAATCACTTAAAGGTTTGTTTGCCGTTTTTAACGCCATTTTTGCGATGTTGAAAACGGAACCCAAATTGTTTTATGCATATAAAAAAGAATGTGATAGAAAATCATATATACCGTTTTTAACGCCATTTTTGCGATGTTAAAAACCAAACCCAAATTTTGCCAGCATGACAAGATACATAAAAAAAGAATTTTATAGAAAATCCTACAAATAAATAACGGTGATTTACCTATGCACATTCGTAAACGAATAACGTTTGAGGTACATTTGCGCATGTGCACGGGAATAATTTTTCGGGTTGACACATTTTCGATAAAAATTAATTGTTTATATTCAATTTTTTAATGTTTGGGTTCGTTATCGGGTTTGATGTGTGTTGAACAAATGAGGAAAGTATGTAGTCAGTAATAATATCGTGCATTACTTGGACCATTCCTTTTTTTATTGTTTGTAACAAATAAGTTCTGTAAAATAGTGTCATGCATTGTATTGTAAATTTAATCGACAGGGTTATTGTATTATAACCATCGGGTTTGTTTCGGGTTGATCTGTTGATTCGGGGTACAGAAGACGGTAAGAAATGATATTCTGCATAACAGCCCTTAAAGCTCACAGTGCATAAAATAGTTGCAACTCCGATTTTCTTTACCAATCTAATAGCATGAGGGAGAAAATGAACCTCAAACAGTTAAGTTCAATAAAAAAGTTTCTATGACTAAATAACGTTAACTCTAGTTCTGATAATTAAAATGTTTCACTGTGTGCAGTTTGTTGATTGTAAATTAAGGCTTCCATTAAATTTATGTTTTCTTTTAATTGTGATCAATAACCAGGGAAGTATATGTTGAAGAAGATTTAACTGTATTCGCTTCCGGGCACATCTTTCCGTATCAAAGATGAATGTCCCAATCATTATCAACCGTGTGAATTTTTTTTTTTTTATTAATTTATGCATAATAGATTTCCTGAAATATTTAGACAAAATATAAACAACAGTTGTATGTCGACGGACTGCTTTGTCGAAGGATCTTGCTACCACCTTATATAATTTGACATGGTACATTGTTTGTCCTGACTTACTTTTATATTCAAATATTTGGTCTTTTATTTAAAAAAAAGGCAAATACTTCCTGTATATTTGTAACTGATTTTGTATTACTGTGTTTAACCTATAGTAAGTATAAGCAGTTTTATAAGATAATAACTCATTACATGCATGCATTATCACCTCATATAATCACCTCATATAATTGTTCATTAACAAATATACCACGTATTCTACATGTACCCAACAACACCCCTACCCACTTTTTTTAAAGAAGGAAATCACAACCAGAAAATGGATTCGAGAAATTATGAATTGATTCAACGGCAGTTTATTCAATGGCATTTACGTCTTATAGACCAGTCTTTTCAATGGCATGTACGTCTTACAGACTGCCTTATATAATTTGACATGGTATATAGTTTGGAGTGACTTACTTTAATGTTACTTGTGTCTGTATCATGTCTATGTGACCTACTCAATGGCATGTACTTCTAATAGACTGCATTATGTAATGCGATATGATACATCTAATCGACTACCTTATATAGTTTGACATTGTACATAGTTTGTCGTGACTTACTTTTATATTCCGTGTGTCGTTTAATGTGATCTGTAGTTCCGCTCTACTTCTCGGAAGCTATGGATTGTAGTTGTTTCCCTTAACACCCGATTTAGCACGCGAAAAGCAGAACTCTGTAGTCTATAATAAATAAAAAGAGAAACTGGAATACTTGAACATCAAGAAAATTCGTAAACAAGCGACATGTTCTCTCATATACTTAACACTATTTCTATATCCCAACCGTCATAAAGCCCCCCCCCCCCCACCACCACCACCAAAACAAGACTTCACTTCAATTCAAAGTTCACATTTTTTAAAACGAGAAATGTTTTAATCAAATCAAAGTTACATATAATAATCAATATCTTACCCAATGATGACAAATGTATTTTTGTCAGATTATTAAAATATCTGGCCTGTAATAATGCATATGAAACCTGCAGTCAGGTGTACCTGAATGTGTGCAGACTTTGTCGGGCTGACATCGAGAACCCAACAATAGAAGTGTCACTTGATTGGTTGGTTTACTGTATAGTCTGTGTCAGTCCCTGAATTGTTGTACTTTATATCTTTTTACATGTGTTTAACATAAGATGAATGTGAAGAAGTAAAGTATTAAACAAATATTGAAACACTCTCTCTCTCTCTTTTTTATTTCAATAAACTTTTTTTTTTCTAGAAGAAGCTAGTATCGTTCCAGCAGAGATATCAAGTATAAATTCACACTAGCTGTACATCAATCATGGAATGTATCAGATTCCAATCTAATATATTTTAAAATTCAGTTTAAATTGTTGATTGTTTGCCCAGCAATGTTTAAATTTAAAACAAAACTCATGCAGTTTATTAGCAATTTTCACCGAATCACGCTCGAGTTTTCACCCCCCCCCCTGCATCATGTTTTAAATGTTGATACAGCCGACTGGTTGCCCTACATACTACAAGGTGGTTTGATGTAATACGACACCTGTTTTCCTGTGATGATGCGAATAATTGGAATGCCAGACTGTAAGCTGATAGGCATGTGTGAGGATGAAAGGGTTTTTGAATTTAAAATCAAAATTAAGCTGTCTGTTAAAAAAGGTTAAATAAAGTATATTTAAAATCTTTTTGGATGAATTTGTTTTTAAAAGAAAATCATCATTTGAAAGATGCTTTATATGATTGTTAAGTGTGATTAGAATTTTCCATGGATTTAAAAGATATTAAAGAATAATGATTATTATGTCAATTATTGTTTTATTAAAGAAATCAAGACTTGATTATACAATCTTAGGCATGCTCTCATAAATTACTAAAATTAAATTACATCCATTGAGACCAATTTTTAATCTCCAGATTATAAAGTCCGCAGCCAAAACAACCTCTCCGGTTTATTTTTTTTTATTTTCTTTTTAAATCAAATCAATTCATTAAAAAGCGATGTCGGCCCATTATTGACCATTTAAACAAAATAGTTGTGGTTTGGCGAATATATTGATCCTTATGTTTAGGAATTTTTTTTCATTGCACAAATTAACCAAAAGCAACACATTTCTGAGTACATGGACTTGAAAAATAGTTGTTTTAGTATACTGCAGGATTGCCTTCAATACAGTGCATTGTCAATTTGCTAACTGATAGCTATAACATTGAGATCACACACTAATACACCCACAAGTACAGGATAACATTTCTTAATGCTACTTAAATATTTCAAGCAGTACCCATGATAAGAACGGAGAGAAAAATAATTGAATGTAGTTAAAAAGTATTTTATTTTAGATTAAAATCCATTCTTTGGTGATTCATGCTGGATATGAAGCTAGTGACACTGAAGAAAATACATAACCCGCATTAATCATAAATCATATTAATGAATGAAGGTAAATATATGGCGTTTTAACGCCATTTTTGTGATGTTGAAAGCCAAACCCATATTTTGTCAGCATGACTAAGTACATAAAGAAGAATTCGATAACAAATGTTACAAATGAATAACGGCGATTTACCTATGCGCATCCATAAACGATTAACGTTTGAGGTACTTTTGCGCATGTGCGCGGGAATAATAATTCAGAGGAGCAGCATACAGGACAAGGTAATAAGACAGGTTTGTTTACAGTTGTTTGGGGTTTTTGTGCTGTTAACAGAAAACAAATATCATATATTTTCATCTGCATTTTATGAGGATGGGTGCGTATCGGTGTCGATGACAATCTATGAGAGCTCTTTTGCAATAAATCATTATTTTTCATGCATTTGACAACATATATAATCATAAAATAGCAAGTCAAAGTTTTATGGACTAAAACATGTATCCTACTCCATAGCCGAGTGAATAAAGTGTCGGACTTGTGATCCATACATCCTGCGTTCGAATCCTTCAGGGGTTTTTGTTGTTACTTACTGGAATAATTATTTTTTATATTCATTTTTTATCCCCAAACTTCAAATTTTTCGCTTATTTGACATCTGTACAATTTTTTTATCATAATATCTTTCATTATAAAAAAAATTCCTGTTAATTTGAGTTACTTTTTCCAGCTATGTTATTCCACCTTAAGCATGACGTTTCTAACACGTTCCCACCGCTCAGGTGTTCTTCAATATATACTCTAATTTTACAACGTTCTCTGTCCAACTGTTTCTTTTTTTTCCCTTTGGACTCGTTATTCCACTGCCCACAGACCAACCACGTTTCTGCGTCGACATCTTGTGTACGTCTAAAATTAGCTTGTCACATCATGTGCTTTTGAATATTTCAAAATTGTCGTTTACCGACCGAATGAATTCATTAGAATCTATATTCAATAATTTTAAATGCGTTTGACTTAAACTGTATAATTTACAGAAAGTGTATAAAATGTGTTGCTTAATAGATTTCAAACGGCATATATACCTTTAATAATTCTCATCATAGAAAGCCAAGGGATTTGTTTAATAAATATGAACGCGATTCCATTGTTTCAACCTAGAACATAGAATGGACACTAAAATTGTTTCTTGCAAAGATGAGGAATTCTGTTAAAAGTAAAATGGAAATAGAGAGAACAAAAGTGGGTCTCTGCTATCTGTCAGTGACCGTGTTATTTGTACCAACTTAAAATATTAGCTTGTTGCATTAAATGTAGGATAAAGAGCCGATTTTTGCATGTTGGGTCAATATGATGCACTTTAATCACTGCATCATTTAAATATCTACGGTATATCCAAGAACTCCTGATCTTTGAGCTGTGGACGTTTTCGGCGCCGACAATGACAAACTCTTCCTTCACCCTATAGATATCGACACCCTGGGGGCTGGGGGGGGGGGGGGGGGTCGGAAAGCCCTGTCTCTAGCACATATTTTTAAATCAGACATTTTTCACATATAGAAAAATATTCTTTTATGGAAATGGCCACCCCTTCTACACTATTTATTTAGGGAATTATGGAAACAATTATAGGGGAACATAAATAAGAATACCGGGTTTTAGGATTCTGAAGATTGGCACAAAGTATTAACATGTTGTTTTGTACTTGTTTTTAATTACCCTTGATCATATTAACTGCACAGTCAAAACCTGCAGTCAAATTATTTACCTCTTCAGCCATGTACTCAACCCCCCCCTCTCTCTCTCTCTTTCTTTCTTTCTCTCTTCCTGTCTTCTTTTTTTCGCTATTTCGTTCTTTCCGCCTCTGTCTATGTTTCTGTCTGTCTGTATCTCTCTCTACCGCTCTTTCTCTTTCTCCTCTTAACCTTCACAATGTTGGTGACGAAAGACCCCTTATTTTACTTATACTTTAAACTTTTTTAACATGTTCTCTCTTTTCATTTATTTACTTCTTCTCAGGTGTACCTGACTGGCTGTTATCGATTTGGATCCTTAAAGGCAGTTGTTTATTTGAAATTCGAGGACGCCGTCAACATCTTAGTTAGCTGCTCAGGACAAAACTTTGACCAGGCAGCATTACTGTTTCCTTTATGAAAGGTGTTACCATGTCAACCAGTCACTTAACGTTAATCATTCACTACGCATCTACGTATACTTAAGCATTGGGTCATTATTTTTTGAAAGATATAGTCTCATAATCTCATTACTCATAACTGCACCGCTGTGTGCATGCAAATTGAATAACGCACGCTAGCGCGTTATGAAAATTTATATGCACACACCGCTGCAGTTATGAGACTATATCTTTCAAAAAAGAATGATTTAATGCTTATATTTACATTTTTTAAAACTTCTTTCCTTGTCTGCAAATGTGTTTTTTAGGTCAAAATTTCTGTTTTATCCTATGGGTAAGCTCAAATTAATGGAAGAGCCGCTGTAACAGCCACAAGCGTGAACTTTGATTCTCGAATGTGACGTTGCATTTTACAGCGTTCAGTGTTTGTGACGTCATAATAAAACTAGTCATTTTAACCTTTGAGTACCCTGTGTGTGTTACAGTTTATAACTGCAGTATCTTTTCACACACTTTACATGCAAAAAATATTTGGAATGTAAATATATTGTTTTGAATACACTTGTGATGAGTCGCCGTGGTCGAATCCAAAATATGAAAACAGGCAATTGCAGACAAATGGAACAACTTGCAGTGGCATCAATGATTTCTCTGCATGACAAAAGGTCAAGGTCAAAGGTCAAGGTTATTCAAAAGTGAAAACAAATTTAACCAGTAACATGTTTGTCGTGAACGTTTTTTTCTAAGCTATTGGAGAAGTTGTAACCCCCCTAAAAGTGACACTGAGATATAAACTTGACCTTTTGATCTAGATCTATTCTACCAATATTGTAATGAAGAAGATAACAACAGGTTTGAAATTGCCCTTTTCCTGTTCTCGTCCACTTCCAGTTTATGCCACAATTACTGCATTTCATCTTTACACTCTTGCGCCAAAGATCAGAACAAAGTAATTTAGTTTACGACATTCTATATTAAGCCTTGCTCAGCTCAAAATACATAAAATAGTTGCAACTTCGATTTCTTCCCCCCCCCCCCAAAAAAAAATATATATATGAGGGACGTTTCAGTTTAACTTCTCTCCAGGTACATGCAAAATTCAAATAAGATTTAATTGTACTTCCGTATCAAAGATGAATGTCCCAATCATTATCATCTTTGTTAATTTTTTTTTTTATTTATGCATGCATGATAACGGATATCCTAAAATATTTCGACAAAACATAAGCAACAATTGTATGTCTCTGCTTAGTCGAAGGACCTTACTACCATCTGTGGGAAGTTTTATTTTATCAAAATTTTATTAAAACATTTTAATTTTTATTTTAAAAAGGCAAATACTTCCGTTATATGTGTAACTGATCTGTCATTACCGTGTTTAACCTCCAGTAAGTATAAACAGGTTTATAAGATAATACCACGTGACATAGATGCATTATCACCCCATATAATTGTTCATTAACAAATATACTCCACATTTTACACAATTTCAATAACATCCCCCACCCCCTTTTTTTAAAACGCGCACAAAACGAATTCGAAAAATAATGAATTGATTATATAATTTGACATGGTATATAGTTTGGAGTGACTTACTTTAATGTTACTTGTGTCTGTATCATGTCTATGTGACCTACTCAATGACATGTACATCTAATAGACTGCATTATGTAATCTGATATGATCCATCTAATCGACTACCTTATATAATTTGACATGATACATAGTTTGTCTTGACTTACTTCTATATTCCTTGTGTCGTTTAATGAAATCTCTAGTTCCGCTCTACTTCTCGGAAGCTATGGATGGTAGTTTTTCCCCTTAACATCCGATTTAGCACGCTAAAATCAGAACTCTTTAGTCTATAAGGAATAAAAAGAGAAACTGGAATACTCGAACATAAAGAAAATTAGTTAACAAACGACAAGTTCTCTCATATACTTACGCTTTTTTTTTATCCCCACTGTCATAGCCCCTCCCCCCCCCCACTCCCCACCACCACCTTAAAAAAAACTTCACATCAATCTTTTAAAACAGGAAATTCTTAAATGAAATCAAAGTTACCTATAAAAATCAATATCTTACCAAATGATGACAAACGTTTTTTTCGTATGATTATTAAAATATCCGGTCTGTAATAATTAATGTAAGACCTGCAGTCAGGTGTACCTGAATGTATGCAGACCTTGTATGACTGACATCCCACACCCAACAATAGAAGTGTCACCTGATTGGTTGGTTTGCTGTATAGTCTCTGTCACACCCTGAATTGGTGTACTGTATATCTTTTTACATGTGTTTGACATAAGATGAATGTGAAGAAGTAAAATATTAAACACATATTAAAACATTCTCTCTCTCTCTCTCTCTCTCTCTCTCTCTCTCTTCATCTCCATTTAAAAAAACTTTTTTTTAGAAGAAACTTATATCGTTCCAGCAGAGAAATCGTGTATAAATTCACTCCAGCTATACACCGAGTTTGGAATGCATCATATTCCACATTCAATATATTTTAAAATTCAGTTTAAATTGTTCATTGTTTACCCAGCAATGTATGATTTAAGAGCTTAACTCATGCTTAACTCATGCAGTTTATTAGCAATTTTTACTGAATCACGGTCGAGTTCTCACCCCCCCCCCCACCCGCATCATTTTTTAAATGTTAATACACCCGATCGGTTGCCCTACATACTACAAGGTGTTTTGATGTAATCCGACACCTGTTTTCCTACAATGACGCAAATAATTAGAATGCCAGACCGTAAGTTAATAGGCGTGTGTAAGGATGAAAGTATTTTTTAATTTAAAATCAAAATTAAGCTGTCTGGTAAAAGGGGTTCAATATATTAATTTTGTTTATCTTTTTTTTTATTCGTTTTGAATAATCATCTTTTGAAAAATGGTTTATTTGATTGTTAGGCCTTAGGTGTGGTCAGCATTTTCCATGGACTTAAAAGATACTAAAGAATAATGATTAAATATATCCATTTATATTTTATTTTATTAAATAAATCAATACTTGATTATACAATCTTATGCATGCTCTTTTAAATTATTAAAATTACACATATTACATATATCACATATTAACCAAAAGCAACACATAACTAAACTTGAAAACTAGTTTTTTTTAGTATACTGCACGATTGTCTTCAATTCGGTGCATTGACAATTTGCTAACTGATAGCCATAACAATGAAAACATGCACTAATATACCCACAAGTACATTTTGACATTTCCTAATGCTACTCAAATATTTAAAGCGGTACCCATGAAAAGTATGGAGAGAAAAATAATTGTATGTAATAAGTATTTTATATTAGATTGAAATCTATTCTTTGGTGAATCTTGGAGGATTTGAATGTAGTGACACTGCAGAAAATACATAGCCCACATTAATCAAAAAATATATGAATGAATTGATCGTAATGACAAAATTAATTTAACTACTATGAAAATTTGAGTCTTAAACACCCTGATTATTTTGTGCAGTCCGTGAATTTCCTTGTGTTCCTAAATGTCTTGACCGATCGACCACTAGTTTAAAAAGTGAATCGTGTAGATTCCAGTCCCGTGAGATTTGTTATAGCTGTCAATTATAAGTAATTTCCGTAAAAAGTATTGGGAATCATACTTAAATAACTTAAATTTAATACATTTATCGACGCCAGTCTGATCTCAGACACAATTCACACGCTTTGATAAGCACAGTTGTATGGTAAAGAATAATTGGTGTCATATTTTTAGGCTAAACAGCTGTTTCTATAGCAAGTGTGATCTGATGAGGTTTGTGTGTAATAATGCTTAATGCCCGACAGTGGATGTACACTTAGAAGTGTGGCGTCCAACAAGTTAATTTGATTTGAACATATTTTATTGCATTATATATTGCAATGGGATTGGTCACAAGTAATTAAAACTTAATCCGCCTTCTTTAATCTAAGTTAAGTTTGAATTAAGTTGTGTGTTCTTATCTGATGCTAGTCAAGTGGGAAAATCGTTATAAACTGATTTATATGTATCAAAGAAAATGTTTTTAGAAGAAAATGATTTTGTTACACCTGTCCTTTAAATTTAATACATTAATCGACGCCAGTATGATCTCAGACACAATTCGCACGCTCTGATTAGCACACGTGTATGGTAAAGAACAACTTGTGTCTCATATTAAGGCTAAACAGTTGTTTCTATAGCAAGTGTGATCTGATGAGATTTTTTGGCATAACTATGCTTTCTGCCTGAAAGTGGGTCTACATTTTTTTTAGTAGTCTTGCATCCAACAAGTTAATTTATCTTTATCTTTCTATATTTCTCTTTTCTGTTTGCCTTTATATCTGTTTTTCTCTCTCACTTTCTGTGGTTTTTGTCTTTATATTTATTTCTCTCTCTATACATGATATATATCCGAAAAATATATACTGATCCACTTAACCCTTTAGCGCCCAAAAACGTCTTTTGACGCCTTTCGTTAGTTACTTATTATAAAATGCTGGCGTTTTGTTAATAACTCGTCTATAGCAAAACCGTTTGTATTTTCTAAATGTTTTTATTATTATCATTTTTTGTGCGACGTCTAGAAATTACCGAAAACCTGGAGTGCATATCGCATTTTCGTACAGAAATCTTAAAACCTCGCTCTTGGTCGACTGAATCTGCCCTAACTTCCATCGGTCGTACTTTTGTTTTAAAATCACCATGGAGGAAAATGTTAATCAACATTTAAAAGCTTGAAATTGCTGCTACATTTGTCTCTACAAGCATTTCGACAAAAACAATTGTTTAGGTGTTATTTGTTTATGGGAGTTTTGGTGTTTTCTGGTTGAGATAAACACGGTGTATAAACTATATATGCATCTTGAATACAACGCAAATTAAACCATTAAGTTTCATTTTTGTAAGTTTTAAATTTTTGATATAAAAATAAAATATCTAATTTAAAATTCTGTAACAAATTTATAATAATTTACTAAGAGTCAGACCGTGCTTGCGAGTACAAAGCGCAACACTATTCCATGACGAACACCTGTATCAAGTTAAATTTTTTTCCTAAATAAAAGCAAAAGGTAAAAAACGTTCTGGATCTTCGTATAATGTAAAATTAAACAAAGACGACCTTCATGATGTGGAAATAGCGGAGTTTGGAGTAGATCAAGGCCCATGCAATACTCTTGATCCCAAAGAGCACGTGTACCGGTACTTCCAGCTAATGCTGCCATCAGCCATATTCGGGAAGATAACAGAGGAAACCATCAAATAGGCAGCACAGACGGCGGATGCAAAGCAAATGCAGATGTTTTGAATGATAATAAACCAGTGAGATTTTGTTAATCTTTGTGTATACTGTACCGGTATATTTTGGATCATTTTTAACACAATTGTCTGAAACGGGTTTCTTTTTCTTGTTATGAAAACCTGGAAAACCTGGAATAAATAGTTATATGACATGAATGCATGCTTTTTCAGGTACATGTATTGTCCACTACATCAAACCCACTTACTAATATCTATACAGCAATCAGACCCAGGAGGGATGGTGTACTGAGTGTTCTTAAGCGTCCTCCTCCAATACAATATTACCAGCAGAACTACTCTGGAGTGGACTGCTCCCAACAGTATAGATCAAAGTCGGAGGACCCTAAAAAAATTCTGGAAATAATTTATGAATTTTATATTTAAAATCTGTATTATTCCTTCTGTGGTTGAACACTCCGGGCACAGCAAAGCATACTTGGCTCTATTCCTTGAAATAATTCTCTCTGGTGTTAAACTTGCATTGGTGGAAACAAAGAGGCGATGAAGATGATGCAGTTCTCATGGTCAAAGACAGAAAACTATATTTGGTTGTAATGTTTGCAATATCTACTTGTATAGATTTGCCTGTTTATAAATGTACCACATTCACAATCAGTTACCTCATGATTAGTTGTACATGCATTAGGTTTACATGATTCTGCATGTGTAATCACTGTTTTGTATCTTTATTCAGCTATACTTCTGTGTATACACTATATGTACATGTAACTAACAGGTCCATTAATGTATAATGTATATTCATACATTTATTATAAATTCCATTGATATATATTGTGTTCGTATTCATTTGTACCAAACATTTCAATGTGTTTGTTTACATTGTGTTTTTAGTAATCTATTCAGTAACCAAATACAATTTATGTTTTGAAGATCCCTCACTGCAGACCTTTTTTTTAATAATTATTTTTGGCTTATTTTACACCGACGATGTAACTTACTGCTTAACTGTTCACAATTCAGTATGCATGTGTATGTGTGATTACCATTTTTGTTTTTATTTGTTGTATACTGGGTGTTTTTTTTTTGCCCCATTTAATTTTCGTAATTCTTCACTTGCAAACAGTTTTGCTCCAACTGAAATGCGCGCTGACATAAATGTGCTCATAAAGAGATAATTTCAAATATCGGAATTCGTCCAGTTTTAAATTTGCCTGTTGACGACGAAGGCAAAAAGGGGGGGGGGATAAAATGGGAAATATTTATCTGCATACAGTAGGGCTTGTTTTTAGAAATTAGAGTAAAATCTTTAGACCGAAACAATTTGTGCATCAGTGAACTAAATTAGAATACACATAAAAAAAAATTGTTGACGCAAGAACATATGCAGTTTACATGTTTGTCAATGATGATGTCTTTATGACTTTTACTGTGTTACGTTCATTTTTCTAAAAAGTAAACATCGAAATTTGTACTTTATTGCTTATTCATTAACCATGACACAGATAACTAATTGCAAAATTCGTAAATTTCAAACAGATTGTTTTTCATTTAAAAATAAACCGATACTAAAATGCACTGTTAGCAAACTCAAGCAAGAATAACATTCCACCATTGCAAAGTCGTCTAAAAGTCGTCTTGTAAAATAAAATTCCAACAGTTTCTCCTAAGAAGGATAAAAACAAGACACAATTACAGATTTTGTTTTCTGTCAATGACCTTGAACTTTCGAAATGACAGTAAGTCAATGTCACGTCACATTGTGTGGTCATAAGCAATCTTTGTGTGAAGTATGAACCACCATAACAAAGATATGCACCTGACATAAATTTTGAACTTATTTTGTAAGTAACCGTATACTGTACGAAATGAACTTGAGTCAAAAGTAATGCCATTTATTTTGGTCATAACAATCTTTATTTGAACTTCCAGTGATTCTCATTAGTAAAGATATGCACCAATTATGAACATATGTAAGTGACCTTGGACTGTTAACTTATTTTCGCTGGGAACAATGCATCATGTCTAGATTCAGTGAAGAAGCCAAATCTCAAATACTGCAATGAATACTCCCACGTCTGCCAACAAGGGGTAGGTTTGTTATTACAAAGACATTCTCTGGTCTGCCAACAAGGGGTAAGTTGTTATTAAAATGATTTCTGCAAGAGCAAGTTTTGAAATACAATATTACAGAATTTGTGTGAAAAATCGCAAGAAGCAATCATCAAGGCTGTTATTTTTCAGAAGTCGTTAGCTGTATGGTTTCAAATTAAAGGAAGCTACTAACAATAATAAAATTATTATAATAATATTAATGGTTTCTTTTCAGTTTTGCACAGGCTCCCTGTGTCTGAAGGTCGGAACACCAGAAAATGGGATAACTCCAGGTGATTGGGAGGAATGCTTTGTTACACTGCCTGGTGATCTGACAGTACAACAAAAGGAACAGCTGTGTTACTTAGCCTGTAGTAAGTATTATTGTCTAATCTGTAGTATTATAGACAAATTGTCTAATGTGTAGTAAGTGTTATTGTCTAATCTAAAGTATTATAGACAAATTGTCTGTCAGTACAACAAAAGGAACAGCTGTGTTACTTAGTATGTAGTAAGTATTGTTGTCTAATCTATAGTATTCTAGACAAATTGTCTGACAGTACAACAAAAGGAACAGCTGTGTTACTTCGCCTGTAGTAAGTATTGTTGTCTAATCTATAGTATTATAGACAAATTGTCTGACAGTACAACAAAAGGAACAGCTGTGTTACTTCGCCTGTAGTAAGTATTGTAGACAAGTTGTCTAATCTGTAGTAAGTATTATAGACAAGTTGTCTAATACAAGTTGTCTAATCTGTAGTAAGTATTATAGACAAGTTGTCTAATATGTAGTATTATAGACAAGTTATCTAATCTGTAGTAAGTATTGTAGACAGGTTGTCTAATCTGTATTATTATAGACAAGTTGTCTAATCTGTTGTAAGTATTATAGACAAATTGTCTAATCTGTAGTATTTTAGACAAAATACTTATTCTAAATATATATCTTGTATAATCAGCAGTCATAAAAGCACTGTGAAAAAGTGCAACATTAACCGCGTTGTAAACAGTTTCTTGTGATCGGTAACTAAGCCAGAATTTCCTCAGACAAAGACAATGTAATTTTAAGAACGATGTTTATTACTTTTAGTCCTGATATTACAGTTAGTTGATAAGCTGTTAGTAGTTAATAATTCTGAAATAAAAGTTAAAATTATTATATAAATGTTTGTCTATACAGATCCTGTACAAAACGGTAGTAAGTGGGTCAAAGGGTTGGACTAATACCCCAAATACACAGAAGTACAAATACTGATTTTATAAATATTGTCATTAGGCTAACACAATCAAGAAACATTTATCTGTAAAGGGTATAAATACAAAATAGACTAAATTTTACATTAATGCAAATAAGATAACTTTTTTTAAAACTCTAAAAGACTGTTACATTATTTTCTTTGCCATTTGGCACATAGCTAGTAATTACACAAAAAACTTTAAGGAAAGAACTGCGAACGCTAACGCCCGTTTCCCGCCTACATTTTACATCCAAATATTTCGGAATTTCTGTCAGATATTAAACAAGAGGCCCATGGGCCACATCGCTCACCTGAACAACAGTTCCTTGTAACATTAAATTTGGTATCATATGCGATTTCTATTTTAAACTTTGAAACCCTTTCTGGGGCCCCAGTATTAGTCCAGGATTTACGGTTAGCTTTAACAATTTATAATCTACACTATTTGAGGATGCTTGCATAGTAATCTCACAAACTGTAGGATTGTAATTCTCGAGAAGAAATTTTTTAAACATTTTCCATATATATTTCTATGTTAAACTTTGAACTCCTTCTGGGGCCCCAGTATTAGATCGAGGGTCACGGCTTTAATAATTTAAAATCTACACTATTTAAAGATGCTTACGTAGTAATATGACAAATTAAAGCAGTGTAGGTCTCGAAAAGAAGATTTTTAAACATTTTTCATATATGCTTCTACGTTAAAATTTAAATCCGTCTTGGGTCACCAGTATTAGTCCAGGGGTCACTATTTTAAAAAAAATGTATTGAATCTACATTATCAAAGGTTGCATGCATATTAATCTCACAAATTGTAGCATAACATTTGCCTATTTACTTCTATGTTAAACTTTTAACCCCAGTATTAGATTTAATTTACCAATTTAGAATCTACAATAGCCACGGATGCTTGCATAGTAATCCCACAAACTGTTGCACTGTTGTTCTTGAGAAGAAGATTTTCAAACATGTTCCCTATATATTTTTATGCTAACTTTAAACCCCTTCTGGGTCCCCAGTATTAGTCTAGGGGTCACGGCTTACACAAATAAGAATCTTGACAATTTGAGGATGCTTGCATAGTAATCCCACAAACTGTTGCATTGAAGTTCTTGAGAAGAAGATTTTATACACTTTCCCTATATACTTCTATGTTAGACTTTGAAACCCTTCTGGGGCCCCAGTGTTGGTCCGGGGGTTGCAGCTTTTACAATTTAGTATTTGAGGATCCTTGCATAATAATCTCACAAACTGTAACATTGTAGTTCTCGAGAATATTTATAATCGTGTTTCCTATATAATTCTATGTTAAACTTTGAGCCCCTCTTGTTTCCCCAGTATTAGTCCATGGGTCACGAATTTAACAATTTAGAATCTACAATAGCCAAGGATGTATGCATAGTAATATCTCAAACTGTTGCATTGTAGTTCTTGAGAAGAAGATTTTTAAACATTTTCCTATACATGTGAAACTTTGAACCCCGCCTGAGGC
Organism: Magallana gigas; assembly: GCF_963853765.1. Lineage (NCBI taxonomy): Eukaryota > Metazoa > Mollusca > Bivalvia > Ostreida > Ostreidae > Magallana > Magallana gigas. The sequence goes on along the minus strand of NC_088853.1, from coordinate 817,494 downwards.
CCCAGTTTTGGTCCGGGGGTCACGATTCGTACAATTTATAATCTTCACCAATGTTCAAGCTTTTATGTAAATATTGGCATTTCTGGTGCAGTGGTTCTTAAAAAGAAGATTTTTAAACATTGTTCCTATGTATTTCTATGTTAGACTTTGAACCCCGCCTGGGGCCCCAATTTTGGTCTGGGGCTCACGATTTTTGCAATTTAGAATCTTCACTATATATACAAGTTTTTTTTTTAAATATTGGCATTTCTGGTGCAGTGGTTCTAAAGAAGAAGATTTTTAAAAAAAATTTTCGTTGTATTTCTTTGTTTAAATTTGAATCCCGCCTAGGGCCCCTGTTTTAATCCGGGGGTCATGATTTTTGCAATTTAGAATCTTCACTATATATACAAGTTTTTGTGTGAATATTGGCATTTCTGGTGCAGTGGTTCTTAAGAAGAAGGTTTTCAAACATTTTTCCTATGTATTTCTATGTTAGACTTTGAACCCCGCCTGGGGCCCCTATTTTGGTCTGAGGGTCACAATTTTTGCAATTTAGAGTCTTCACTATATATACAAGTTTTCATATAAATATTGGCATTTCTGGTGCAGTGGTTCTTAAGAAGAAGATTTTTTAAACATTTTTCTTATGATTTTCTATGTTAAACTTTGAACCCCGCCTGGTGCCCCTGTTTTGGTCCGGTGGTCACGATTTTTGCAATTTAGAATTTTCATTATAAATACAAGCTCTTGTGTTAATATTGGCATTTCTGGTGCAGTGGTTCTTAAAAAGAAGATTTTTAAACATTTTCCCTATGTATTTCTATGTTAAACTTTGAACCCCGCCTGGGGCCCCCGTTTTGGTCCGAGGGTCAAGATTTTTGCAATTTAGAATTTTCATTATATATACAGGCTTTTGTGTAAATATTGGCATTTCTGGTGCAGTGGGTCTTGAGAAGAAGATTTTAAAACATTTTTCCTATGTATTTTATGTTAAACTTTGAACCCCGCATGGGCCCCAGTTTTGGTCCGGGGGTCAAGATTTTTGCAATCTAGAATCTTCACTATAAATACAAGCTTTTACGTAAATATTGGCATTTCTGGTGTAGTGGTTCTTGAGAAGAAGATTTTAAAAGACATGCACCCTATTTTCACTGTTTCGCAATTATCTCCCTTTTAAAAAGGGATTAGCCCTTTATTTTAGCAATTTATAATCCCCTTCCCATAAGGATGCCTTGTACCAAGTTTGGTTAAATTTGGCCCAGTGGTTTTAGAGAAGAAGTAAAAAATGTGAAAAGTTTACAGACGGACAGACAGACGGACAGACGGACGGACAGACGGACGGACGGACAGACGGACGACGGACAAAATGTGATCAGAATAGCTCACTTGAGCTTTCAGCTCAGGTGAGCTAAAAACTAAGTTTTCTAATAAAAAATATAATCAAATCCTAATCAATTAATATAAAAATAAAATTTGTAATCAAATTAATTATCTTTAAACAAAAGTTTTGCTAACGCGGGGCTTTAAAAAAATTTCATTGAAATCGGTCACTATGAGTGAGTAAAATATTTTTTAGCGGCCAATATGTGCATAAAAACTTAATAATAACATATTTACGATACGTATTAAAGTAAAATTTCATTTTAATTCTAATCTGTTAATAATTTTGAGATAATTTACAAAGCAAAATTCTTTTTTTTGAAATGTATTTCGGTCTGTAGACATATGTTCCCCCCCCCCCCCCCCCGTGAAACAACAAACTGTTTGGTAAAAATGCTAAATAACAATAATTAAGTCCCCTCAAAAGGATATTTTGTTTCACAGGGGGGGGGGGGGGTGGGGGGAGATGTTTTAAAAACATTTTCTGTTTTCCGTTATTTTGTGTTATGAAATGAGCTATTTTAACCCAAAATACAAAGTTATGTATCTCTTTGTTTGACTAAATCATTTATATTTAATGAAAATATACATAAATGTTTACATTATAGTAAAAAAATAACATAGATTAGACAACTTTCAAAAAATTACTTTTAGTTAGGCGGCTAGACAATGCTATCGTTCGCAGTCCTTTAACATCTTCATTAACAAACTTGTATCGCACACTGTGAATAAACTTTTTTCCTTTTCATTTTTATACACACATGTTCCCAGAATTAGAAATGATTTTTTTTTAAAAATTAACTTTTAAAAAATTATATCATTATACCCTAGTTTTTTGTTCAGGGGACTGTACATTTAGCAAGGATAAAAACTCCCACTTAATATCAAAACGTTGCATTTTCCCAATCCATTGGCCCCAGTCACAGTACCAAAAAATGGGTGTGAGAGGCCTTGACAAGTTGTAGTTCATGTTGTAGATCAATCTTGTAAATCAATCTTGTTAATTTTTGTCTGTTTTGCCATAGTGTGATTAATATGTTGGAGTCTTTCAACAGAAAAGAAGAATGACTCTGATGATACATGCTATGCCACAAACGAGAACCTGGACAGTTCTAATGCCCTGTATGTTCTCCTACAAGATGTCAACCAGCGGAAACAGTCCAGCGGCGGAATCAAACTGGCAGCCGGTAAGATATTTGTCTGAAATCACAGGTGAAATATAAATTGTCTCCCGGTAAGAAATACTGTGGAATCATTAGACTTCCGTGTGGTTCAGTTTTTGTGGTATTTGTGAATAGCTGTCACCCACGAATCAGAGTTTGCATCCTCGACGAAAACTAATTATAAAATATTTATTTTTCCTACTGAAACTAAAAACTGATGCATCCACAATACTACATCCCCACAATTAAAACAAACCCACAGTCCCTGAAAATTGGCCTCACAAAATTAAATGATTCCATAGTATGACACACGTATGCAGAAATAAGTTGCCTGTCTGGTTGTTACTTTTAACACAAGTCAAAACTTAACCTGCTTCTCTTTAGAAGGAGGGAATCAAGTAAATGAATAGATCTGTCAACACTTTTATATTTTGCTGTTTTTGGGAAAGTAAACAAACCAAACCTACCCAATCAAAATCCTAGTCTTAATCCTCGGTCCTGCATAAAAAAAGTTCCTGTAGGATTCATCCATAGTTGGGAAATATTTGATAGACAAATTAAGATTTGAAAATAAAATTAAATACTATTAAATTTATGATACAGATTCACCATGTAATAATTTTAAGCTCACCTAAATCGTTGGTTCGGGTGAGCTCTTCTGATCACACCCATCCATCTGTATGTCAGTCTGTCTGTTCGTCTCTAAACTTTTCTCATTTTTGACTTCTTCTCAAGAACCACTAGGCCAAATTATACCAAACTTAGTACAAAGCATCCTTCTCGGAAGGGAATTTCAAATTGTTTAAAGAAAGCAAATAAAAGGAGATGCATGAATTGGTTTAAAAAGCTTCTGCTTAAGAACCACTGCAACAGAAATGCCAATATTTACAAAGAAACTTGTACATACTAGTATAGTGAAGACTCTACATTGTAAAATCCTGACCCCCGAACAAATAATGGGGCCTAAGAGGGGTTCAAAGTTTGACATAGAAATATAAAAGGAAATTGTTTTAAAATCTTCTTCTCAAGAACTATGATGCTACAATTTAAGAGATTACTATGCAAGCATCCTGATATGATAAAGGTTCTAAATTGTTCAAATCGTGGGGTCCCAATAAAAATTTAAAGTGTAACTTAGAAATATATAGGGAAATTGTTGAAAAACTGATATAGAATGATACATCCTCAAATAATGTAGGTTCTTAATTGTTCAAATCGAGACCCTATACCAATACTGGAGTCCCAATAAGGGTTTAAAATTTAACTTAGAAATGTATAGGCTTAGGGAAGATGTTGAAGAACAGATATAAAACTATACAAAAACTGTTGGTCTGTTGAGATATGTAGCCCATGGGCCTCTTTATCCCACAGTTTCACAACTTATGTGTTGATTTTCTATGATCTAGGTTCCCCCTGTAACAATTACCAAGGTTACTGTGATGTGTTTTCTCGTTGCCGTGGCGTTGATAATGAAGGACCACTACAACGACTGAAGAACTTGATATTTAACGAAAAAACGCTTGCCAATATAAAGAACTGGATTATTGTAAGTCATGCTGAATTATTGTAAGTCATGATGGATTATTGTAAGTCATGCTAGATTATTGTAGGTCATGCTGGATTATTTGTAAGTCATGCTGGATTATTGTAAGACATGCCGGGTTATTGTAAGTCATACTGGGTTATTGTTAGTCATGGTGGATTATTGTAAGTCATGGTAGATTATTGTAAGTCATGCTGGATTATCGTAAGTTATGTTGGATTAATGTATGGCTTGGTGGGTTATTTTAAGTCATACTGGGTTATTTTAAGTCATACTTGATTATTGTAAGTCATGGTGGATTATTGTAAGTCATGGTGGATTATTGTAAGTCATGCTTGATTATTGTAAGTGAGGGTAGATTATTGTAAGTCATGATGGATTACTGTAAGTCATACTGAGTTATTGTAGGTCATGCTGGGTTATTGTAAGTCAGACTGGATTATTGTAAGTCATACTGACTTATTGAAGGGTAACACTAAAAATAATTGTTTTCCCTTGGACTGAAATGTCACACTTTCATTGGTTTAAATATAGCATGAGATTGCCTCATATATCTTTATGTTTCTTTGATCAGAATTAATATTTGGCAATATAGATGTTATTGAATGACATTTCGCCTTGTCATTTCAACATTTCATATTATTATTAAATATTGATAATTTTGAAAAAGTTTACATGTAAGTAACTAAATTGGACAAGATGTTAGGCAACTTGTATCCATGGGTTTGTGTCAATCATCACTTTTTGTGAATAAATGTGTCACTTGATTGTCCTCGCGGAAAACAAGACACTTATTAGCTTCGCCTCACCACCTATGAGATTGATCAACCCGATATATTTCTGTAGTCAGTCAGTAACAATACTAATAAGTAAAAATGTCTGGCCAATATGAACAAGATCTTGACAATGGTAGGTAACAGTAAAATAAAATTATGTCTAATATCAAAAACTGAGTTATTGTAAGATAAAAAGGTTTATCTTCTGTGTCATATGCAATATAGTGAGAATGATGATGGCTGATCTACTGATAGCAGTGTGATATATGAATATATAAATGTAATGTTGTAGGAACATTGGTGGGCTGTCTTACTGATGGCTATAGGTCTTATCCTGTTTATGGGATTCTGTGCTGTATCTAACATGTTATAGTGTAAATAACTTGTGTTATATATATATATATAATGTAATGTTGTAGGAATATTGGTGTGCCGTCTTACTGATGGCTATAGGCCTTATCCTGTTGGATTCTGTGCTGTATCTAACATGTTATACTGTAAATAACTTGTGTTATATATATAATGTAATGTTGTTGGAATATTGGTGGGCCGTCTTACTGATGACTATAGGCCTTATCCTGTTGGATTCTGTGCTGTATCTAACATGTTATACTGTAAATAGCTTGTGTTATATATATAATGTAATGTTGTAGGAATATTGGTGGGCCGTCTTACTGATGGCTATAGGCCTTATCCTGTTGAATTCTGTGCTGTATCTAACATGTTATACTGTAAATAACTTGTGTTATATATATAGTGTACTGTTGTAGGAATATTGGTGTGCCGTCTTACTGATGGCTATAGGCCTTATCCTGTTTATGGGATTGTTCATCAAGTTCTGTACTGTATCTAACATGTTATACTGTAAATAACTTGTGTTATATTTATAATGTAATGTTGTAGGAATATTGGTGGGCCGTCTTACTGATGGCTATAGGCCTTATCCTGTTTATGGGATTCTGTGCTGTATCTAACATGTTATAGTGTAAATAACTTGTGTTATATATATATATAATGTAATGTTGTAGGAATATTGGTGGACTGTGTTACTGATGGCTATAGGACTTATCCTGTTTATGGGATTGTTCATCAAGTTCTGTGCCGTATCTAACATGTTATACTGTAAATAACTTGTGTTATATATATAATGTAATGTTGTAGGAATATTTGTGGGCCGTCTTACTGATGGGTATAGGCCTTATCCTGTTTATGGGATTGTTAATCAAGTTATGTGCTGTATCTAACATGTTATACTGTAAATAACTTGTGTTATATATATATAATGTAATGTTGTAGGAATATTGGTGGGCCGTCTTACTGATGGCTATAGGGCTTATCCTGTTTATGGGATTGTTCATCTTGTTCTGTGCTGTATCTAACATGTTATACTGTAAATAACTTGACGTGTTATATATATAATGTAATGTTGTAGGAATATTTGTGGGCCGTCTTACTGATGGCTATAGGCCTTATCCTGTTTATGGGATTCTGTGCTGTATCTAACATGTTATACTGTAAATAACTTGTGTTATATATATATAATGTAATGTTGTAGGAATATTGGTGTGCCGTCTTACTGATGGCTATAGGCCTTATCCTGTTTATGGGATTGTTCATCTTGTTCTGTGCTGTATCTAACATGTTATACTGTAAATAACTTGTGTTATATATATAGTGTACTGTTGTAGGAATATTGGTGGGCCGTCTTATTGATGGCTATAGGACTTATCCTGTTTATGGGATTGTTCATCAAGTTCTGTGCCGTGCACACACCCAGCTCAAACCCTAACGCCAAACCAGCCTTGAAATTGACGGACACACTGAGGCGACGACGTCGTCAGCCAGAGCAACAGCACCGGGCACAGGTAGGGTGGTCAATGACCTTGACATAGTTATTTGAGGATAGATAAGGACAAACAGGAGTGGAGTGGTTAATGTCCAAGGTTGTACTTATATTACAGATAAAATCAGATTTTATTATCAAATATAGTGTATCTGGGCTAACGAAATTTGTGCAGTACAACGAATGGTAAAACTATAGTTGTGATCAACCACTGATTAGATTGACAGAGTAATGATGATAGACTGATAATGTCGGACTGTAGGTGCTGTGTTAATGAAGTGAGTGGCTACATCATTGGTAGAGTCACGACTAGTCACAAGTTTAACTGTTGGTGTACAACACTGTCTTGTATACATGGAAGTAGTCAGGTTTTACTAAACTAATTACAGATTATGCATTTAAATGGCACATTGTATTCAAAGATCTTTTTTTTTTTGGTTTCGGTATTTGAATTTGAGAGACAAGTTTTTGTCATAGTCTTTGTATATATCAGTGTAATGTCATTATTCATTGTGTGTAAAGGTGCTTACATGGATGTGATTATCATCTTGTAATATAAACAAAAATATTAATTTGTGTAAGTTTGTTATGACATAAATCCTTATGTATGTTGTGAAATACATGCAGCCATGTGAAAGAATGTTAGGTTATTCTTCGGGATTTTAAAAAAAAATCAGTCTTTATATAGATTAGAAGATTGTGCTTTAAAAAGGATGTTAATGACCATACTCCTAATGTAGGATGTTTACGACCTTAGTCCTGGTGTAGGATGCTTAGGACCATAGTCCTAGCAAAGGATGTTAAGGATCTGAGTCCTAGTGTAGGATGCTTAGGATCTTATTCCTAGTGAAGGATGTTTAGGACCATAGTCCTAGTGTAGGAAGCAAAGGACATTAGTCCTAGTGTAGGATGTTAAGGACCTAAGTCATAGTGTAGAATGTTTAGAACCTTACTGCTAGTGTAGGATGTTTAGGACCCTAGTCCTAGTGTAGGAAGTAAAGGACCTTGGTCCTAGTGTAGGAAGTAAAGGACCCTAGTCCTAGTGTAGAATGTTTAGAACCTTAGTGCTAGTGTAGGATGTTAAGGACCTTAGTCCTAGTGTAGGAAGTAAAGGACCCTAGTTGTAGTGTAGGGTGTTTAGGACCCTAGTCCTAGTGTAGGAAGTAAAGGACCTTAGTCCTAGTGTAGAATGTTTAGAACCTTAGTGCTAGTGTAGGATGTTTAGAACCTTATTGCTAGTGTCGGATGTTTAGGACCCTAGTCCTAGTTTAGGAAGTAAAGAACCTTAGTTCTAGTGTAGGATGTTTAGGACCTTGGTTCTGTAGTAATGAGAGATATATTTGCGGACTCAAGGGTAAGATGGGAGATGATTATTTATTGCATTAATTTTCTTAATGGTCATTAATGGGTAATGAGGTTGATTTGCCTTCCAGTCTCAGTTTCATAAAATGTTATCTTTCTTATATGCTTAACTAACTGTGTAATGCACTAACAATGGTGTTTTTCACTCATAAACTGCTAACACTGTTGTGGATCATACTGCTACTCAATTACTAACAGTCAATATCAAACTAAAACCTTTCTCCTCAATCCGACATCTTGTTCAAGTCTTCATTAAGACTCAAGTTATGGTTTTTGGAGATTTATTAAATAAAACCTTAAATAATTGATAAAAAAAGAATGATTACTATGTAAGAACTAAGTGCTATTAGAGTTACATGTATTTGTAACTTTAATATACTGTACTAGTGGCATAATAAGCTATTTTTATAAAAAAAAAAAGTATATTTGTACATATACTTTGCCTTTTTAAGTTTCTAATAAGGGGTTATATTTTAAACTCTTCATACTTTTATGAACTTTTATAATCTTAACTTTTTTTCATAGGCTCTTGCTGCCGTTGTTGGCGGCATTATCCTTAATCATTTAACTGTTCCCCAGCATAACTGTTTTCACCAAATCAGCCACAGAATACCTATTCATAGATTTAATGTAGGGAGGCGGTGTTGTCATCAAGTCAACCATTAGATTTTCTTTAAATATTTCAGTATTAAGACAGGCTATCTATTCAGATATTTAATGTCTTTTAACGAGGCTATGTGGTCATCAAGCCAACCATCAATATACTTTTTTTTCTTCAAATTATTTGTTAATAAATGTATAATTTTTTATACAGTGAGGAAAAAGTTCATAAATTTTAACCTTGAAATTATTATTTGTGTTAGTTTCTATATCTTTATAGCACTTGTTCTAAAATAGATTTAATAAATATAATAGTCTGCTTAAAAGAAGCCACAACAATCCAACAGTCTCGGACCAAGTGTTTCATATAAACCAAACATTTCTATCATTATTTCAGTAATAAGGAATCTTTCGTTGAATATTATGGAGTGATAATTTTGGTCGAGGCGTGATCAAATCCAATGAAGCCGGAAGAGCTTTATGATAGATTTGATCACGCCCCAACCGAAATTATCACCCCATGATATTCAACGAGAGATTCCTTATTACTTATATTAACATAATTTAAAGCCAATATTTGAATATAAATAAGCAAATCCCGCTGGCGTCTCAATTTGGCGTCATTTGAAGTAATGGGTTATATAGTTCAAAATCGAAACCTAGTGTTATCACAGGCAAGACACTGTAAAATGTAAATATAAAAAAAATAAAATTTATCTTTAAAATCAAAGAGGAATTCTATTGCAAAATAATACTGTTTTTTTCTTAGCATCAAATAAATTCTTGAAGGAACCCTAAAGAGTATTAATGTAAATGAAATTCAAAACTATTGATATGGTTGTAATGTTTTGGCAAAAGTTGATTGTAATATCAAATTCTCATTTTTTACATTAAATGAGACCGATTTGGTTGCGGTTGTTTTTGTGTAATCACCACAATTTCAAAACTCTTCATTTCTTAACCGTAAGTTATTCACACCAACTCTAGTTAATTTCAAAGTTTCAAGAAAATCTGCAGTCTTCTGATTCTTTTTATGAATCGGAATATAAAGGTGCATTTAATTAAAGCAAAAAAGAAAATTGTCAATTTCAGCACTACGAAGAAGATTAAGAAAACACTACATAATGTAAATTTTGATATGTGATTAGTAATATCATTTTCTACCTTACTGTAAAATTTACTAAATTCTAACGTCTGGTTTTTAGTGGTGTTCATCTAAGAATATCAAAACACACCAAAGTGTACATGTGTACTCATTTCATGTTAATCTCTCGTGAAAAGTTTCATGTGAAAGTCATGCAAAGCTACATTCAATAAAATCATTGTTAAATTAACCTTTATAAAATTTCATTGTCTATGAACAAAATAAAAAAAAACACCAGAGCAAACAATAGACAGAATGTAGAAAGGATTACTAGTATTTTCGCCCAGTGATTTTTAATTTTATTTGCTCTTCTACACTAGTTTCACCCCAGCTGTAATTCATCCAATCATCACGCTGTCTGTAATTCGTCCAATCATCACGCCGTCTGAAATTCGTCCAATCATCACGCCGTCTGTAATTCGTCCAATCATCACGTCGTCTGTAATTCGTCCAATCATCACGCCGTCTTTAATTCGTCCAATCATCACGTCGTCTGTAATTCGTCCAATCATCACGTTGTCTGTAATTCGTCCAATCATCACGCCGTCTGTAATTCGTCCAATCATCACGCCGTCTGTAATTCGTCCAATCATCACCCCGTCTGTAATTCGTCCAATCAGAGTTGTGTGATAGGTACTCTTTCTTATTAATACAGTTATTTGAAAGATGTTTTGATTTTGCCCAGTCTTAAAATTCACTCATTGGCAACGAGGATAAAAAGGACGAACATAAAACTGAAGCGTTCATTTCACTTAATACTAGTAACTGAATTTTTAGCAATGAAACACATGATATGACGCTGTCTGTCTGTGTTTTGTAGAACCACGACACTCAGTATCCTTTGATAGTTGTAAGTATTTATATCCTGTCTAAGGCAAATCTGTATGTGTGAAAAAACCTGCATATATCCTTGAGCTGCACATCAGCGAAATCTCACAGCCAGTCTAAAAACAACACTCCAGACTGGAACCAACTTACATAGCCCATGTCCATAACATCAAAACCATATTTCCCCTGCTTTCTTTTACATGTACTTTAATAGCAAGATGAAATCTGAAAAAAGTTCCAACTTATATATGTTCTCACATTCATTTATTACCATTATATGTAAGCAAATAAGCGTTTTGGTATGAAGTGAGATTAGGCGACTAGCCGTGAGATTTGGTTGATGTCGGCCATTATCTATACAGAAACCTTACCAATTTTGTGTGCTTACAACTGCTGTCGTAGTTTGTCCTAGTTAGATAACTTTTTAATGTCTAGTCTAATTGTACTTCCTTATTATTTTTTGTAATGAAGAAGTCAGACTTGGTTATAATAAAAGAACACATGATTTAGGATGAGTATATCATGAGTTGCACCTCAGTAATATGCTCATGTACACAACAAATAAAGGCGAGAGAAACAAAATATTAATTAAAACAAATGCAACCCAAAAAGTTCTAAATGATTAGTTTAACATATAGATATGTGTTAATTAGGAATCGTTTTATCCATGTTACATTTATGTCTCCTTTCCTAGCAACACTCGCTAGCAGCTGGCTAACAGCTCCAAAATGTTTGCACATACCTGCATTCTTAATTCATATAACGCTTTCTTACACCTCCATAAACTGAATTGGTTTAGAATCATTTCCTTATAAGCAAGGTACACTCATTCACACATAACATTCAGATTTTTCAAACGTACTTGGCGTTCTTTTATTTTGTTTTCATTGAAAACCTGAAGTAGATAGTAAAGGTTGTGCCATTGAAGATGTTGAACAAGAAAATGATAGATGCCATTATGTTTTGATATAGTTGTCATGTTGTAAATTTTGAATTTACTGGGTGGGTGTAAATACAAAATTTACAACATGTCATGTTGTAAATTTTGTATTTACACCCACCCAGTAAATTCAAAATTTACAACATGACATAGTACTAATCGGTTCTATATACTTTAGATGGATCTCTAACTTCATTGGTTGTATCTGCTGATCACTCGGTTCTCTATACTCTAGATGGATCTCTTACTTCATTGGTAGTATCGCCTGATGGTTTGTGGCAAATTGTACGTGTTCAGATATTGATGTGGTCACTCCAGATGAGATGGGTTTATATTTAAAACTTGTAAAGTTATATCTGGTTATGACCAATCATTTAGGGATAGAAAGAAGATAAGTGGAAAGAAACTGTATTCCACATGCTATCATGGAACTACACAGACATGGTCATTAAGTAGAATGTTGTTATCAGTTGGGAAATGTCTTCAAAGGGAACATTCACTGGCAGTGTGTAAGTTCCTGTCATTGGGTTGCATGTTAGAGATGAGCTGTTTACGTAATACACTTATTTCAGTAAACCCAATGACCAAGTTACATAAAGTTGTATATATTGAAAACAAAAACGCGTTACCCTAATTTTATAACCAGTGTTTGTACTTAAAGGCATTACTTGATTGTAAGATTTGTACACGTCTTCTGTTATTTTGTGATGAACACCTGTATCAGACGAATTTTATGCTTAGAATTAGACGTCAACTTCAAAACTGAAGCTTCTACAGTTGCGTATAGTAAAAAAAAATAACTAATTGTTAAAAACTGGATCAGATGCATGGTTGGTTTTTCTTTGTGTATGTCCTTTATTTACAAGCAACCAAATATATATATTTACATTCTACTGTGTTTTTCCATTAAATTCCGAGATGTTTAAATGCCTCTAAATGCAACAAGTAGTCAAAGGTCAAATTGACGAGTTTTATTATGACGTCACAAACGTTGAACGCTGTAAACTGCAACGTCACAAGCGAAAATCAAAGTTCACGCTTATGGCTGTTACTGTGGCTCTTCCATTAATATCAACTTACCCTTAGGATAAGATAGGAATTTTAAGGTATGAATCACATTTGCAGACAAGGCAAGAAGTTAAAAAAAAGAAAATATAAGCATTAAATCATGATTTTTTGAAGTATACACTCTCATAACTGCAGCGGTGTGTGCATACAAATTGAGTAACGCGCGTTACAATGCTATAATGGTTACGTTTCCTAACCTACGCTGGTGCTTCCAATTCTTCTTTGCCCTTTTCGCCTATGATACTACGGCATTTATAGTAACGGTGGTGGGAGCCGGATGCATCATGGGTAAAACAAGATAACACCACGTGTTGATGTGGGTTTTGTTTTCAATCAAGTATTCAACAATTAAGAGTATAGGGGAATATTCAAATAAATATTAACATTCTGGTTTTTTTATGTTTTTATTTTTAAAATTATGTGCGAGTAAACATTAAAAAAATATTTTTGATAATTCATAATTTAATAGATAAATGTCAGTGATCATTTGAATGTTATATTTTGAATAAATATTAAAGAATTAGTTCGTTAATATATTTTTTAATAAGTGTGTGCGAGAGGGAAATTAGAAGTTGTAATTTATGCATAAGAAATCTACTCTTTCCCTGAAAATAAAACGAACATTGTGATGCAGCTATTTAAGTTTATTTATTGCATTTCTAAAACTAAGATTCTAAGTTCTGCTTTATTGTATAAAGATAATATTTTAAGTTCTGTTTTATTGTATGGTATGGTCAATGAATCTGCTATAAAGCTTATAAAAAATTAATAATAATCTTTTCTTTAGTATCACAATGTTATTCAATTAATGTCGGCCACAAAACAAATGGTAAATTGGCATAATTTGTCTTTTTAACAAAAGTTTAACATCTTGTGATAATTGCAATTAAGAATGAAAACTTGCGTTGCACAAAAAGATCAATGTCATTTGTTGTGATATTTCTAAAAGTGACGCTTTTGAAATTCGAATGATTATATAATGTGTGTGTACAACTCAAACAGTTATTGTAGATTGTTTGAGAATTTGTAAGCATAACCAAGCGATTTGATTGCATGCATTTACTAACATTTTTTCTTCATTTTAAAAAGTAGTACTAATACAATTTGTTACGTTATATATTTGAAGAATTGTATCTATACTGAGCCTTATTTTTTATTATTATAGGGCCCATCGGGACCCCCGCCGCCATACTCAGCACACGGAGGCCCGCCACAGGGGCACAGGAAGGGAGCAGGGGCTAAAGGCGGGAGATACAATAATTTAGAAATGCGCAAAGTTTGAACCATATATCATCTACATTCAATTCATCGTATTTAATGATTTTTTTAACGAATGTACACTAGAAGAACAACATTTCCATATGTGTTTTGACTGATGTAGTCCTTTGGTATTTTTGATAATATTACATTTGTGTTAAAGATACAGATCTGTGTTCATTTATTTGTAAATCATTATGCAAACAGAATTCCTATTTTAAAGAGCAATATGAAGGGGTACCGGAGTTTCAATTGTTCGTTATTCTTATTCTATTTTATTTCCTTCTGTATTTTGGTAGAATGATATTACATTGAGGCATTTTTGATCGTTAATTTTTGGGAGTTTTAGTGCTCATGCATACAGTGTTAGTTATTGTTTACTTTAGTTTTAATCCAATCATGTTATAAAGTAAAAGGCTACACTAATCATTGTAATGTAAGCAAATATATGTTACAAATGTGATCGTTTCAATCGAGTTAAATATATTCGTTATTAATTGCATTAATAGTATAACTATGTTTAGATGATGACCTATCGAGTTAATGTAATTCATTTATGTCCTTTTTTTATGGATCAAAATTATCACGTTTTTCCATTGAATGCTATTGAACTGACTGAGGCAGAATTACCGCATTTCGGAATGTGACGTAACAATGGTATCTGTATTCTATTGGTCGTTCTATTTCCTAGCATAATTTGTGAGAAGAGGTTTCAGCTTTTCGTGGACTTTCTTCAATCATTCATTTTCCTTTAATAATACATATCTTTGAAAGTGGCTTTTTGCCACTAATTTGTAAACGTTTGTTCATTTTTTTAACTCTGACTGTAAACTAATTAAGTTTTTATCAGTTCTTTAAATATTTCTTACGTCTGTGATGTACATTAAAGGAACGTGACAAGTCCCTTACAGAATGCTAGTAACGTTATCATATCCTTGTCAACTTTCAGGATAGCATCACTGTTGGAGCACCACGAACTGACACAAGTAGAAACTGCAAAATATATTTTATTTTTATTGTATGCTATTCAGAAATGCACTTAGCCAATGCTGATAATGTACAGGCGATTTGTAACTACACTTTTTACTATTGGTTTCACATTATTTCTCCTTTTCTATTCATGTTATCTCATCGCAACTGTAGCTTAAAAAAATGTTTTGTAGGGTTTTTTTCCCAGGTCTTCAAATAAATCTTCAATCACCGTAAAAAATGTGTTTGACCTCCTCTCCCAGAGTTTTAACTGTTTCATATATCCCTATGCTGAAAGTCCCAGGACATCTACTTAGTGACTTAATGGTTTAACACATGTTGTCAGGTAGCCACTTACAATACCAAGCACCTGCTAATGATGCTAGTTATTTATTTTGCTAAGTGCCATTCACAGGACGACTTACCAATACATAAATATTTATTGTTACATGGGAAGTTGTCTATGTTAAAACCAGAAATTATCTGTGTGTTTTAAAAGTCAATGAGATCAGTTATTTTGGATATAAATATGGGTCAGCTTAATTATTCAACAGAGTGGGAACAAAAGGAGAGATTGTAACTTTATGATTCTTAGAAATTTAGTTTAGATCCAAGATTGGGAGTCAACAGATCGCTTTAATATAGTTAGCTATTTTCATCAGTTTAGGTTCCCCTCCTGTTAATTTTTTTTTGCATTGTGAGAATCTCGTGCATTGTTTAAATCGCTTTATTCAATCTTCTATAGATTTTGATTGATCATGGAATGTTACGATTCTTCTCTTTTGCTTAAGGTGGTGTGAGGCACCTCCATATTGTGACGTACTATAGAAAGAAATGTAAAGGTTCGTACTTTTATCAACAGTAATATCGACAGATCTTCCATACCACCTTAACATGTTTGTACTTTTATTTTCTCTTTGGTTGGTGCTGATGATGTTTTGTTCATTTACAATGTAATTAACGTAACAAATGTGTATCACCTCCTCCATTTATTAAATCCTGTGAATTGACCCAGTGTTTTGTAAAGAAAAGGTTGAGATGCATTCTGTTTTCAATGTAACGCATAATTGTAAACATTGTTATGAAACTTTCCTTGAGAGCTGTTGAACATAAAAAAAAAAAAACATTACTAAAATGACACTCATTTGCTGTTAAACATTGTGTTATTTATTTAACTTTAAAGTTTGTTTCGCCATGTTTAATCTTCGCTGTCAGACATTTATTTTACTGGAAACAATAAAACAAAATCATATGAAAAGGGTTTCTTTTTATTGATTGTCTAAAAAAGGGTATTAAAAAATTACCAAAAAATAGTTATATTGTAAAGTAACATAGGTAACACAGAGTAAAGAATTAATAAACGCGGGAACATTCGAACAGAATAAATGCAAATGGCAAATATTTGAAAACATTCTTGATTTTTATGATTCATAACTGGTGTTTAAATTTGCACATCAATGATTTTTTTTTACAGTATTACGTAAATAGTTAAGGACAAAATGGTTTATATATGTATTAATGTTTTTTCTTAATACTGTATTACGTACATAGTTTGGCTGGTCGTGATCTGGACAATGGATTTACGTCACACCGTGGAAGATGGTCATTTACAAAAGTCGTTTACTTACTTTTACTTCCAATTACTTTTAATGTAGGGTTATAATTATGGTTTGTTATTTTTCTTTTATAAATTGTGTATTTGTAAGAAATCGATTGATTCAAAACAATTTATATAAACTATAGATACATTTCTGGGATTCTTTTTACTTGATTCGTTTAATTCCTTGAGTTCTGTTTCTTGTATAAGAATGACGAGTTATAATCTCAGTATAACTTTGGGGGACTTTTCAAATCAGAAATTAACTCTTTTAATAATTAGGTATTACAAATTATTAATGTCCTTCTTGCTAGACAACACTTTTTTTAGACAAACTAAATCATAGCTCAATAAACAAAGAAAGCAATGCAATAAAGACAAGTGCATGATCGAGGCATAAAATTTAAATGGGTTGAGCTTATTCCAATTTAATCTTAAAGTATTAAATGAGAGCTAGATAAGTTTAAATGAAATTCCCACCATTTATTAACATTTCACCCAGTGACGGGGTTACATGGGATCCCGTACTTTTGCTCAACATATAGATTTGAATATATACATGTACAACCTCGTGTATCTTATTGAGTACACTTGACCATCATTGGTCCATAGCGCAATGGGTGAACACCTGCAGGTCATGAATTCGGAACCCGCTTACTATAGTATAGTTTCTAGGATTTTTATATTTCCAAGATATAAAAATGTATTCTCGTGGAAATATTGTAAAAATCTTTAAATTTAGAGGGATGAATAAATGTACCACCCATATATCAATACTTCCAGGTGTCTATATTTATAGCATTGAATGATTTATTTTTGACGTCGTCGTGTGGATAACTGCCATCAGGTGAGCAGACAATTTTAATGACGCACGTTAAAACATAGCATATAAGTCATTTCCTTCATTTTTTTTTTTGGGGGGGGGGGGGATTATAATCAATTTTCAAAACAACAAAGGCTGACACAAAAAAATGACAAACATGCAACTGATGATGAAATTGACAAAGACAAAGTGGGGAAAAAAACCCACAACCCCAGAAATAGTTCATAGAAAAACAGGTATAAATCAAGATAACATTGAAAAAGCACCAGTCCCCCCCCCCCTTCGCATGCCTGAACCCTGACCCTGACAACAATTTGTGCGAACACAGAACAAGCTCAACATTGTCAATATAACGACCTTACACTAATTACTGGCCCATCAACTGTGACATGTACATTGTCAATAGAACGACCTTAAACTAATTACTGGCCCATCAACTGTGACATGTACATTGTCAATATAACGACCTTAAACTAATTACTGGCCCATCAACTGTGACCTGTACATTCTCAATATAACGACCTTACACTAATTACTGGCCTATCAACTGTGACATGAGCATTGTCAATACAACGACCTTACACTAATTACTGGCCCATCAACTGTGACATGTGCATTGTCAATATAACGACCTTACACTAATTACTAGCCCATCAACTGTGACATGTACATTGTCAATATAACGACCTTACACTAATTACTGGCCCATCAACTGTGACAGGTACATTGCCAATATAACGACCTTACACTAATTACTGGCCCATCAACTGTGACATGTACATTGTCAATATAACGACCTTACACCAAATACTTGCCCATCAACTGTGACATGTACATTGTCAATATAACGACCTTAAACTAATTACTGGCCCATCAACTGTGACATGTGCATTGTCAATATAACGACCTTACACTAATTACTGGCCCATCAACTGTGACATGTGCATTGTCAATATAACGACCTCACACTAATTACTGGCCCATCAACTGTGACATGTAAATTGTCAATATAAAGTCCTTACACTAATTACTGGCCCATCAACTGTGGCATGTACATTGTCAATATAACGACCTTACACTTATTACTGGCCCATCAACTGTGACATGTGCATTTTCAATATAACGACCTTACACTAATTACTGGCCCATAAACTGTGACATGTACATTGTCAATATAACGACCTTACACTAATCACTGGCCCATAAACTGTGACATGTACATGACTGTGTTTTCATTTACTCGAAGTTTCATTAAGGATTCTCGGGGGAGAATGTTTCAAACATATGATTTCCTTTAATTTTTTTACAGTGAAATGTCAACTTATGAGTAAACTATGTGCAAAATATAAAGTTAATTGACCGGATAGTTTATCTGTTTGTCGCGCTCAAATTTTGGTCATATGTCTGATTCATCACCGACATTCTATATAGGATTATACAGGAAAATGAGGGTTTTCATTTTCAATTTCATATTAAAAAAATTACAAACATACGATTTTCTTTCAATTTTCAGCAATGGAAGCTTAACGTATGAGTAAACTTTTTGCCAAATTAAAAACGAAATTGACCGGATGGTTTTTAGGCTATCCGTCCTCATAGTTTGATCCTATAAACGTGCCGTGCCAGCCATTTTACATTATAGAATTGTTTAAAACAAAGGGATGTTTCCGAATAAAATTTAATTTCATTTGTATTAGAAGAAAAAATACATTTCCACTCACACAAAACGTAGAAAGGTCGCGTATATGTTTTTATTTTGCAAATTATAGTTTTGATTTTAATTATTGACGCTGTAATAGAAAATGCACGACGTTAATTTTTGTCAATTGTTACGTCAGAGTCTCAACTGACGTCATCCTAAGACGTTGACTCCGACGACAATAACAGTGATTTTGAAGAAGCGGCGAAAAAATTAAAATACTACTAACATTATTCTAACGAATCATTTCACTTAAAATAATTTTTGATAAGTAATTTTTCTGAAATAAAAACGTTAGATGATAACCTGTATCATTAAACATTTTACTTTAAATTTGTGTTTTACAACAGTAATGCGCAATACCCTGCACAGAGGGCGCAATATTTTAAACACGCTACCGACCTTAAGTTCATTTGAGAAGGTTGGGTGTTTCATTTGAAATACAGGTGAAGTTCAGAGGTTAGGATAGTGTGTGATTATGTGTTCTGTGAGCAAATATAAAACGCTGTGATCAACCCAAGATTTTTTGTGAGGGTGGGGGGTGGGGGTGAGAGTGGAGGAGGGGTGTTGAGCATGTCTGTTATAAGCTTTCTGGGTACAACAAAAATTGAAGAGATACAAGAAGAAGGTGAGATTTACCCAGACTTGGCCCTTTGATAAAATCCTCACAAAATCAGCCAATCAGTCGATAGCATTCAAAACAGTATTATACAAACAGCCAATCAGTTTACAGCATTCAAAACAGTTAATTTACAATCAGCCAATCAGTCAATAGCATTCAAAAAAGTTTAGAAATGATTAGCCAATCAGATATTGGCATTCATAAATAATTTATAATATAGATGGCTGTAAATGTTAAAGATTTAAATTAAAAAAACCAAATTAAATATTAATCTAGTAAAATTTGGGAAAATTCTAGTTATACATTATTCAGCCATTAACAAAGATATGAATTTTTATTGCAAAGGTTTGTAAGTAACATGAAGACGAATGAAAACAAACCTTAACTTCATTCTATATACAAGACAAAGAGATTTTCACAGATTCATTCTCTACACAAAAAAGTCAAAAACTGATAAAGCATCACTTTCTACTCTACTCCGACAGTCAGCCATCATGCGACTTAGTTCTTGGATACATTCTGAGAGTTCACTCTTCGCGCCTCAGACATTGTGATACAGGCGAGGAAAGAGTTTCCTACCTTAGATTTCTCCATGATGGAGTCCAGACATTCGAAATACGACAGGCCGGTCACTGGCTCATTGGCACTCTCCAGCATAGATTTCATCATCTACAATAATACAGCATCACAGCATTAAAAAAATACAGCATACTGAGCATAGAGAAGCATTGTACAGCATAGATTCTTACACTGCTCAAATCTTTATAATAAAATACATATCTTTAACATTTTCATTTTCAGTTTGGAGGGAAAGGGCTTAAGAGGAAAGGAGTATAAATCTAAGGAATCCACTACAAATAATTTTTTTGCTATGAGGATGAAGGAGTAATTCATCTGTAAAATCAGAAGGATGAAAAGATGGCTTTTACGGATAAGTTAAGTGATTTCTGAATCATACTTACAACAGTGTCATAAAGCCATACTCTACAACTTCTTTCTCACTCTTATCGTAATAATAGTCTGAGGGCGTTATCACACTCCTTCTGTCCTTGGTTATATAAACTACATACACATTGGAGGGTGTTACTGACCTGTATCTGTCTGAGGGCGTTATCACACTCCTTCTGCCCTTGGTTATATAAACTACATACACATTGGAGGGTGTTACTGACCTGTATCTGTCTGAGGGCGTTATCACACTCCTTCTGCCCTTGGTTATATAAACTACATACACATTGGAGGGTGTTACTGACCTGTATCTGTCTGAGGGCGTTATCAAACTCCTTCTGCCCTTGGTTATATATAAACTACATACACATTGGAGGGTGTTACTGACCTGTATCTGTCTGAGGGCGTTATCACACTCCTTCTGCCCTTGGTTATATATAAACTACATACACATTGGAGGGTGTTAGGTTATATATAAACTACATGTACATTGGAGGATGTTACTGACCTGTATCTGTCTGAGGGCGTTATCACACTCCTTCTGCCCTTGGTTATATATAAACTACATACACATTGGAGGGTGTTACTGACCTGTATCTGTCTGAGGGCGTTATCACACTCCTTCTGCCCTTGGTTATATATAAACTACATACACATTGGAGGGTGTTACTGACCTGTATTTGTCTGAAGGCGTTGTCACACTCCTTCTGTCCTTGGTTATATATACTACATACACATTGGAGGGTGTTACTGACCTGTATTTGTCTGAAGGCGTTATCACACTTCTTTCTGCCCTAGGTTACATATAAACTACATACACATTGGAGGGTGTTACTGACCTGTATCTGTCTGAGGGCATTATCACACTCCTTCTGCCCTTGGTTATATATAAACTACATACACATTGGAGGGTGTTACTGACCTGTATTTGTCTGAGGGCGTTATCACACTCCTTCTGTCTTTGGTTATATATACTACATACACATTGGAGGGTGTTACTGACCTGTATTTGTCTGAGGGCGTTATCACACTCCTTCTGCCCTTGGTTATATAAACTACATACACATTGGAGGGTGTTACTGACCTGTATTTGTCTGAGGGCGTTATCACACTCCTTCTGCCCTTGGTTATACAAACTACATACACATTGGAGGGTGTTACTGACCTGTATCTGTCTGAGGGCGTTATCACACTCCTTCTGTCTTTGGTTACATATAAACTACATACACATTGGAGGGTGTTACTGACCTGTATCTGTCTGAGGGCGTTATCACACTCTTTCTGCCCTTGGTTATAAAAACTACATACATATCAGAGGGTGTAACAGACCTGTATCGGTCTGAGGGCGTTATCACACTCTTTCTGCCCTTGGTTATATAAAGTACATACACATTGGAGGGTGTTACTGACCTGTATCGCTCTGAGGGCGTTATCACACTCCTTCTGCCCTTGGTTATATATAAACTACATACACATTGGAGGGTGTTACTGACCTGTATCTGTCTGAGGGCGTTATCACACTCCTTCTGACCTTGGTTATATAAACTACAAACACATTGGAGGGTGTTACTGACCTGTATTTGTCTGAGGGCGTTATCACACTCTTTCTGCCCTTGGTTATATAAACTACATACACATTGGAGGGTGTTACTGACATGTATTTGTCTGAGGGCGTTATCACACTCCTTCTCCCCTTGGTTATATAAACTACATACACATTGGAGGGTGTTACTGACCTGTATTTGTCTGAGGGCGTTATAACACTCCTTCTGTCTTTGGTTATATATACTACATACACATTGGAGGGTGTTACTGACCTGTATTTGTCTGAGGGCGTTATCACACTCCTTCTGCCCTTGGTTATATAAACTACATACACATTGGAGGGTGTTACTGACCTGTATTTGTCTGAGGGCGTTATCACACTCCTTCTGTCCTTGGTTATATATACTACATACACATTGAAGGGTGTTACTGACCTGTATTTGTCTGAGGGCGTTATCACACTCCTTCTGCCCTTGGTTATATATACTACATACACATTGAAGGGTGTTACTGACCTGTATTTGTCTGAGGGCGTTATCATACTCTTTCTGCCCTTGGTTATAAAAACTACATACATATCAGAGAGTGTTACTGACCTGTATTTGTCTGAGGGCGTTATTACACTCCTTCTGCCCTTGGTTATATAAACTACATACACATTGGAGGGTGTGACTGACCTGTATCTGTCTGAGGGCGTTATCACACTCCTTCTGCCCTTGGTTACATATAAACTACATACACATTGGAGGGTGTTACTGACCTGTATCTGTCTGAGGGCGTTATCACACTCTTTCTGCCCTTGGTTATAAAAACTACATACATATCAGAGGGTGTAACAGACCTGTATCGGACTGAGGGCGTTATCACACTCTTTCTGCCCTTGGTTATATAAAGTACATACACATTGGAGGGTGTTACTGACCTGTATCGCTCTGAGGGCGTTATCACACTCCTTCTGCCCTTGGTTATATATAAACTACATACACATTGGAGGGTGTTACTGACCTGTATCTGTCTGAGGGCGTTATCACACTCCTTCTGACCTTGGTTATATAAACTACAAACACATTGGAGGGTGCTACTGACCTGTATTTGTCTGAGGGCGTTATCACACTCTTTCTGCCCTTGGTTATATAAACTACATACACATTGGAGGGTGTTACTGACATGTATTTGTCTGAGGGCGTTATCACACTCCTTCTCCCCTTGGTTATATAAACTACATACACATTGGAGGGTGTTACTGACCTGTATTTGTCTGAGGGCGTTATAACACTCCTTCTGTCTTTGGTTATATATACTACATACACATTGGAGGGTGTTACTGACCTGTATTTGTCTGAGGGCGTTATCACACTCCTTCTGCCCTTGGTTATATAAACTACATACACATTGGAGGGTGTTACTGACCTGTATTTGTCTGAGGGCGTTATCACACTCCTTCTGTCCTTGGTTATATATACTACATACACATTGAAGGGTGTTACTGACCTGTATTTGTCTGAGGGCGTTATCACACTCCTTCTGCCCTTGGTTATATATACTACATACACATTGAAGGGTGTTACTGACCTGTATTTGTCTGAGGGCGTTATCACACTCTTTCTGCCCTTGGTTATAAAAACTACATACATATCAGAGAGTGTTACTGACCTGTATTTGTCTGAGGGCGTTATTACACTCCTTCTGCCCTTGGTTATATAAACTACATACACATTGGAGGGTGTGACTGACCTGTATCTGTCTGAGGGCGTTATCACACTCCTTCTGCCCTTGGTTATATAAACTACATACACATTGGAGGGTGTTACTGACCTGTATTTTTCTGAGGGCGTTATCACACTCCTTCTGCCCTTGGTTATATAAACTACATACACATTGGAGGGTGTTACTGACGTGTATCTGTCTGAGGGCGTTATCACACTCCTTCTGTCCTTGGTTATATATAAACTACATACACATTGGAGGGTGTTAAGTTACATATAAACTACATGTACATTGGAGGATGTTACTGACCTGTATCTGTCTGAGGGCGTTATCACACTCCTTCTGCCCTTGGTTATATATAAACTACATACACATTGGAGGGTGTTACTGACCTGTATCTGTCTGAGGGCGTTATCACACTCCTTCTGCTCTTGGTTATATATAAACTACATACACATTGGAGGGTGTTACTGACCTGTATTTGTCTGAAGGCGTTATCACACTCCTTCTGTCCTTGGTTATATATACTACATACACATTGGAGGGTGTTACTGACCTGTATTTGTCTGAAGGCGTTATCACACTCCTTCTGCCCTAGGTTACATATAAACTACATACACATTGGAGGGTGTTACTGACCTGTATCTTTCTGAGGGCATTATCACACTCCTTCTGCCCTTGGTTATATATAAACTACATACACATTGGAGGGTGTTACTGACCTGTATCTGTCTGAGGGCGTTATCACACTCTTTCTGCCCTTGGTTATAAAAACTACATACATATCAGAGGGTGTAACTGACCTGTATCGGTCTGAGGGCGTTATCACACTCTTTCTGCCCTTGGTTATATAAAGTACATACACATTGGAGGGTGTTACTGACCTGTATCGCTCTGAGGGCGTTATCACACTCCTTCTGCCCTTGGTTATATATAAACTACATACACATTGGAGGGTGTTACTGACCTGTATCTGTCTGAGGGCGTTATCACACTCCTTCTGACCTTGGTTATATAAACTACAAACACATTGGAGGGTGTTACTGACCTGTATTTGTCTGAGGGCGTTATCACACTCTTTCTGCCCTTGGTTATATAAACTACATACACATTGGAGGGTGTTACTGACCTGTATTTGTCTGAGGGCGTTATCACACTCCTTCTGCCCTTGGTTATATAAACTACATACACATTGGAGGGTGTTACTGACCTGTATCTGTCTGAGGGCGTTATCACACTCCTTCTGCCCTTGGTTATATATACTACATACACATTGGAGGGTGTTACTGACCTGTATTTGTCTGAGGGCGTTATCACACTCCTTCTGCCCTTGGTTATATAAACTACATACACATTGAAGGGTGTTACTGACCTGTATCTGTCTGAGGGCGTTATCACACTCCTTCTGCCCTTGGTTATATATACTACATACACATTGGAGGGTGTTACTGACCTGTATCTGTCTGAGGGCGTTATCACACTCCTTCTGTCCTTGGTTATATATAAACTACATACACATTGGAGGGTGTTACTGACCTGTATCTGTCTGAGGGCGTTATCACACTCCTTCTGCCCTTGGTTATATATACTACATACACATTGGATGGTGTTACTGACCTGTATCTGTCTGAGGGCGTTATCACACTCCTTCTGCCCTTGGTTATATATAAACTACATACACATTGGAGGGTGTTACTGACCTGTATCTGTCTGAGGGCGTTATCACACTCCTTCTGTCCTTGGTTATATATACTACATACACATTGGAGGGTGTTACTGACCTGTATCTGTCTGAGGGCGTTATCACACTCCTTCTGCCCTTGGTTATATATACTACATACACATTGGAGGGTGTTACTGACCTGTATCTGTCTGAGGGCGTTATCACACTCCTTCTGCCCTTGGTTATATATACTACATACACATTGGAGGGTGTTACTGACCTGTATCTGTCTGAGGGCGTTATCACACTCCTTCTGTCCTTGGTTACATATAAACTACATACACATTGAAGGGTGTTACTGACCTGTATTTGTCTGAGGGCGTTATCACACTCTTTCTGCCCTTAATTATAAAAACTTCATACATATCAGAGGCTGTTACTGACCTGTATTTGTCTGAGGGCGTTATTACACTCCTTCTGCCCTTGGTTATATAAACTACATACACATTGGAGGGTGTGACTGACCTGTATCTGTCTGAGGGCGTTATCACACTCCTTCTGCCCTTGGTTACATATAAACTACATACACATTGGAGGGTGTTACTGACCTGTATCTGTCTGAGGGCGTTATCACACTCTTTCTGCCCTTGGTTATAAAAACTACATACATATCAGAGGGTGTAACAGACCTGTATCGGACTGAGGGCGTTATCACACTCTTTCTGCCCTTGGTTATATAAAGTACATACACATTGGAGGGTGTTACTGACCTGTATCGCTCTGAGGGCGTTATCACACTCCTTCTGCCCTTGGTTATATATAAACTACATACACATTGGAGGGTGTTACTGACCTGTATCTGTCTGAGGGCGTTATCACACTCCTTCTGACCTTGGTTATATAAACTACAAACACATTGGAGGGTGCTACTGACCTGTATTTGTCTGAGGGCGTTATCACACTCTTTCTGCCCTTGGTTATATAAACTACAAACACATTGGAGGGTGTTACTGACATGTATTTGTCTGAGGGCGTTATCACACTCCTTCTCCCCTTGGTTATATAAACTACATACACATTGGAGGGTGTTACTGACCTGTATTTGTCTGAGGGCGTTATAACACTCCTTCTGTCTTTGGTTATATATACTACATACACATTGGAGGGTGTTACTGACCTGTATTTGTCTGAGGGCGTTATCACACTCCTTCTGCCCTTGGTTATATAAACTACATACACATTGGAGGGTGTTACTGACATGTATTTGTCTGAGGGCGTTATCACACTCCTTCTCCCCTTGGTTATATAAACTACATACACATTGGAGGGTGTTACTGACCTGTATTTGTCTGAGGGCGTTATCACACTCCTTCTGCCCTTGGTTATATATACTACATACACATTGAAGGGTGTTACTGACCTGTATTTGTCTGAGGGCGTTATCACACTCCTTCTGCCCTTGGTTATATATACTACATACACATTGAAGGGTGTTACTGACCTGTATTTGTCTGAGGGCGTTATCACACTCTTTCTGCCCTTGGTTATATATACTACATACACATTGAAGGGTGTTACTGACCTGTATTTTTCTGAGGGCGTTATCACACTTCTTCTGCCCTTGGTTATATAAACTACATACACATTGGAGGGTGTTACTGACCTGTATCTGTCTGAGGGCGTTATCACACTCCTTCTGTCCTTGGTTATATATAAACTACATACACATTGGAGGGTGTTAAGTTACATATAAACTACATGTACATTGGAGGATGTTACTGACCTGTATCTGTCTGAGGGCGTTATCACACTCCTTCTGCCCTTGGTTATATATAAACTACATACACATTGGAGGGTGTTACTGACCTGTATCTGTCTGAGGGCGTTATCACACTCCTTCTGCTTTTGGTTATATATAAACTACATACACATTGGAGGGTGTTACTGACCTGTATTTGTCTGAAGGCGTTATCACACTCCTTCTGTCCTTGGTTATATATACTACATACACATTGGAGGGTGTTACTGACCTGTATTTGTCTGAAGGCGTTATCACACTCCTTCTGCCCTTGGTTATATATACTACATACACATTGGATGGTGTTACTGACCTGTATCTGTCTGAGGGCGTTATCACACTCCTTCTGCCCTTGGTTATATATAAACTACATACACATTGGAGGGTGTTACTGACCTGTATCTGTCTGAGGGCGTTATCACACTCCTTCTGTCCTTGGTTATATATACTACATACACATTGGAGGGTGTTACTGACCTGTATCTGTCTGAGGGCGTTATCACACTCCTTCTGCCCTTGGTTATATATACTACATACACATTGGAGGGTGTTACTGACCTGTATCTGTCTGAGGGCGTTATCACACTCCTTCTGCCCTTGGTTATATATACTACATACACATTGGAGGGTGTTACTGACCTGTATCTGTCTGAGGGCGTTATCACACTCCTTCTGTCCTTGGTTACATATAAACTACATACACATTGAAGGGTGTTACTGACCTGTATTTGTCTGAGGGCGTTATCACACTCTTTCTGCCCTTAATTATAAAAACTTCATACATATCAGAGGCTGTTACTGACCTGTATTTGTCTGAGGGCGTTATTACACTCCTTCTGCCCTTGGTTATATAAACTACATACACATTGGAGGGTGTGACTGACCTGTATCTGTCTGAGGGCGTTATCACACTCCTTCTGCCCTTGGTTACATATAAACTACATACACATTGGAGGGTGTTACTGACCTGTATCTGTCTGAGGGCGTTATCACGCTCTTTCTGCCCTTGGTTATAAAAACTACATACATATCAGAGGGTGTAACAGACCTGTATCGGACTGAGGGCGTTATCACACTCTTTCTGCCCTTGGTTATATAAAGTACATACACATTGGAGGGTGTTACTGACCTGTATCGCTCTGAGGGCGTTATCACACTCCTTCTGCCCTTGGTTATATATAAACTACATACACATTGGAGGGTGTTACTGACCTGTATCTGTCTGAGGGCGTTATCACACTCCTTCTGACCTTGGTTATATAAACTACAAACACATTGGAGGGTGCTACTGACCTGTATTTGTCTGAGGGCGTTATCACACTCTTTCTGCCCTTGGTTATATAAACTACAAACACATTGGAGGGTGTTACTGACATGTATTTGTCTGAGGGCGTTATCACACTCCTTCTCCCCTTGGTTATATAAACTACATACACATTGGAGGGTGTTACTGACCTGTATTTGTCTGAGGGCGTTATAACACTCCTTCTGTCTTTGGTTATATATACTACATACACATTGGAGGGTGTTACTGACCTGTATTTGTCTGAGGGCGTTATCACACTCCTTCTGCCCTTGGTTATATAAACTACATACACATTGGAGGGTGTTACTGACATGTATTTGTCTGAGGGCGTTATCACACTCCTTCTCCCCTTGGTTATATAAACTACATACACATTGGAGGGTGTTACTGACCTGTATTTGTCTGAGGGCGTTATCACACTCCTTCTGCCCTTGGTTATATATACTACATACACATTGAAGGGTGTTACTGACCTGTATTTGTCTGAGGGCGTTATCACACTCCTTCTGCCCTTGGTTATATATACTACATACACATTGAAGGGTGTTACTGACCTGTATTTGTCTGAGGGCGTTATCACACTCTTTCTGCCCTTGGTTATATATACTACATACACATTGAAGGGTGTTACTGACCTGTATTTTTCTGAGGGCGTTATCACACTTCTTCTGCCCTTGGTTATATAAACTACATACACATTGGAGGGTGTTACTGACCTGTATCTGTCTGAGGGCGTTATCACACTCCTTCTGTCCTTGGTTATATATAAACTACATACACATTGGAGGGTGTTAAGTTACATATAAACTACATGTACATTGGAGGATGTTACTGACCTGTATCTGTCTGAGGGCGTTATCACACTCCTTCTGCCCTTGGTTATATATAAACTACATACACATTGGAGGGTGTTACTGACCTGTATCTGTCTGAGGGCGTTATCACACTCCTTCTGCTTTTGGTTATATATAAACTACATACACATTGGAGGGTGTTACTGACCTGTATTTGTCTGAAGGCGTTATCACACTCCTTCTGTCCTTGGTTATATATACTACATACACATTGGAGGGTGTTACTGACCTGTATTTGTCTGAAGGCGTTATCACACTCCTTCTGCCCTAGGTTACATATAAACTACATACACATTGGAGGGTGTTACTGACCTGTATCTTTCTGAGGGCATTATCACACTCCTTCTGCCCTTGGTTATATATAAACTACATACACATTGGAGGGTGTTACTGACCTGTATCTGTCTGAGGGCGTTATCACACTCTTTCTGCCCTTGGTTATAAAAACTACATACATATCAGAGGGTGTAACTGACCTGTATCGGTCTGAGGGCGTTATCACACTCTTTCTGCCCTTGGTTATATAAAGTACATACACATTGGAGGGTGTTACTGACCTGTATCGCTCTGAGGGCGTTATCACATTCCTTCTGCCCTTGGTTATATATAAACTACATACACATTGGAGGGTGTTACTGACCTGTATCTGTCTGAGGGCGTTATCACACTCCTTCTGACCTTGGTTATATAAACTACAAACACATTGGAGGGTGTTACTGACCTGTATTTGTCTGAGGGCGTTATCACACTCTTTCTGCCCTTGGTTATATAAACTACATACACATTGGAGGGTGTTACTGACCTGTATTTGTCTGAGGGCGTTATCACACTCCTTCTGCCCTTGGTTATATAAACTACATACACATTGGAGGGTGTTACTGACCTGTATCTGTCTGAGGGCGTTATCACACTCCTTCTGCCCTTGGTTATATATACTACATACACATTGGAGGGTGTTACTGACCTGTATTTGTCTGAGGGCGTTATCACACTCCTTCTGCCCTTGGTTATATAAACTACATACACATTGAAGGGTGTTACTGACCTGTATCTGTCTGAGGGCGTTATCACACTCCTTCTGCCCTTGGTTATATATACTACATACACATTGGAGGGTGTTACTGACCTGTATCTGTCTGAGGGCGTTATCACACTCCTTCTGTCCTTGGTTATATATAAACTACATACACATTGGAGGGTGTTACTGACCTGTATCTGTCTGAGGGCGTTATCACACTCCTTCTGCCCTTGGTTATATATACTACATACACATTGGATGGTGTTACTGACCTGTATCTGTCTGAGGGCGTTATCACACTCCTTCTGCCCTTGGTTATATATAAACTACATACACATTGGAGGGTGTTACTGACCTGTATCTGTCTGAGGGCGTTATCACACTCCTTCTGTCCTTGGTTATATATACTACATACACATTGGAGGGTGTTACTGACCTGTATCTGTCTGAGGGCGTTATCACACTCCTTCTGCCCTTGGTTATATATACTACATACACATTGGAGGGTGTTACTGACCTGTATCTGTCTGAGGGCGTTATCACACTCCTTCTGCCCTTGGTTATATATACTACATACACATTGGAGGGTGTTACTGACCTGTATCTGTCTGAGGGCGTTATCACACTCCTTCTGTCCTTGGTTACATATAAACTACATACACATTGAAGGGTGTTACTGACCTGTATTTGTCTGAGGGCGTTATCACACTCTTTCTGCCCTTAATTATAAAAACTACATACATATCAGAGGGTGTTACTGACCTGTATCGGTCTGAGGGCGTTATCACACTCTTTCTGCCCTTGGTTATATAAACTACATACACATTGGAGGGTGTTACTGACCTGTATTTGTCTGAGGGCGTTATCACACTCCTTCTGCCCTTGGTTATATAAACTACATACACATTGGAGGGTGTTACTGACCTGTATCTGTCTGAGGGCGTTATCACACTCCTTCTGCCCTTGGTTATATAAACTACATACACATTGGAGGGTGTTACTGACTTGTATTTTTCTGAGGGCGTTATCACACTCCTTCTGCCCTTGGTTATATAAACTACATACACATTGGAGGGTGTTACTGACCTGTATCTGTCTGAGGGCGTTATCACACTCCTTCTGCCCTTGGTTATATATAAACTACATACACATTGGAGGGTGTTACTGACCTGTATCTGTCTGAGGGCGTTATCACACTCCTTCTGCCCTGGAGCCGACACAGTACAGACGTTGATCAGCTGATTAATGCTCTCCGTCACCGCTCTGTCAGACAAAATGTAGTAAAAGTTTAAAATATCAAACATTGAAATTGAAACAAAACCCCTAAAATCCTTACTCAGTTTAATTATTTCATGCTTTACAAAACTACACATAATTATTGACTCCGGGGCTATAAACTTAACAAAAGTTAAAGATAAAACACAAACACATTAAGGATTAGTCTATGTAGAGTAACTCAATGTAATATTGGATTATATAAAGGTAATATTTGAGTGCTTACCTGGCGGCCTGCGAGAGCAGATTCTTGGTGTTGGAAGCGTTTGGATCGGCCGACACAGACTTGGCGGCCAGCAGCAGTTTACTGGAAACCATGGAGACGTTCTTCAGTCCGCCCACAATCTGGTTCTGTGTGTCTCCATCCTTGGACAGACCTGGAAACCAACCGATCAAAATCAATCAGAGGTACCTACATTCTACAGTAATGTCACACCTTAAGCCTCGCGTCTGTTTTGATCAAACCTTAAACTTTTAGTATCTGATTTTGTTGGAATCTCGCTCTCACTGACCTGCCATGGTGAGTCCAGATTTGATGAACTCTGAGTAAGACGAGCTGTACTCGCGAGATGACTCGGCGAGTTGTTTAGGTGTGCCACGAGATGCGGTGACGATGTCACTGGCGTCCTGGTTGAGATTGACAGCGGCGTTGTTGTTCTCGATCTGGATCTCATGGAACATGGGTCTGTGCTCGGGTACTACAATGTACAGGAACGAAAAATTAAATCAATTCCTAAAAATGATGCATAGATAAAGTAAATTTGTTTAAAAGATTACTTTTTATGAGATAAGGATTTCTATGCATATGAAGTAATTTAATTCTGAAAGAATGAGAACTATTTCTGTGAAAAAGGTGATTTTTTATGAGCCAAGTTAAAATTTGAGATGAAGTTGTTTACTGTTGACATAAGGTTGCCTATTCGTCTATTTCTAAGATAGATAAAACTATCTCGGTGGATGCCATTTGACTCTTAATCCACTTATTCTGAGATCAAATCTGCTTCCGACTTAAATTTTGTCTATTTCTGAGATAGACTTTGTCTGCGGAACAGACAGATCTGCGTACCTTGGTGGACGCCAGCTCCTGGCTCGAGTCTGTGATCTGTCTGATGGCGTTATCCACGTCTCTCTGTCCGGGAAGGGCGTTCACACAGCTGTTGAGCGCACTCGACACAGCCTTGGCCACCTGGTTAAGTTGAGCCTGGTTCTCAGGGTTTTCTGGGTCGTTCATGGCTCGCTTCGTCTCCTCTAGTAGATGCGTCGACTTGTCGATGACGTCACGGGCGCTGTCGATCACTTGTCATCTGACCTCGATGTCTTCTGAGGTTGAGGCGACACCGCGCGTGGCTTCTGTCAGAACGCGGAGAGCGTTCGCGGTGTCCTTGGCTGCTACACCCACGTAATTCTCATTGCCCTAAAAC